>NC_039505.1:453179-512398 GCF_003590095.1 Trichoplusia ni
AGAATCTTTGTCACACGGTACGGGCCGCGCATACCAGAGTCTAGCTTCCCCGTGGACTGTGCCTGTTTTTTGACAAAAACGAAGGAATTTATTTCAAAGCCACGAGGCGCCTTTCTGCCTTGATTAACGTAATTATCCTGGCTTTGCTGATTTTGCTTGAGCCGTCCCGATGCTCTCTGTCGACCCATTTCACGTAAAGCCTCCCTGTTTGGACTGGAACCTTCCAACGCCACATCGCGCACCAAACTTCGGATGAGAGGCGTCGCCGCTTCTATACCAACAAGCAGGTTCAGGGCAGAGTATTGCGTCGTTCTGTGCCGAGTGATGTTCAGCACGAGTTGAATTTTCCAGATAACAGAAGGCCATTTCTGCTGCCGATGATTTGCTTCAATACGAATCATATTTAACACAGTCCTGCAATAACTTTCGGCTTGGCCGTTGGATTGGTGCATCTCGGGTGTAATTAAATGAACTTCACAACCCATATCCTTAACCCAGTCGAGTGCTATGGAACATACGACCTCTGTCGGCAACAATTAACTTAGGGGCTCCGAAGAGCGAAAAAACATTAGTAACATTGCGCTTCAATTCATTGGAATCTTGCCGATACATCGGGTAAAGTAACGCGAACTTAGAGAATGCGTCAATAACTATAAGGACGTATCGAAAGCCATCCGCCTCGGGGAGTGGTCCCAGGGCATCCATATGGACCGTTTCAAAGGGCACTTTCCCAAGGTTTTTCCCAAGAATGAATAGGCTGTAATGGAGCTCGAGCGACTTTTTTATGTGAGATACAGACTAAACAGTGTGCTACATATTTTTGGACAAAACTTCTCAAACCAGGGAACTAAAAATGTTTCGTTATTAAATCAAATGTCTTTTCTGCTCCAGGATGTTCGTGCTCATCATGAAACACGCGAAGTAGGCTAAGCCTGTGCCCCTTAGGTATATAACACAGGAGTCGAGTAGATTCACCAGTAGGTGCATACTTAACGTAGAGGGTGTCGTTTTTAACGACGTTTCGACTTGCGTCTAACTGACCGTCAGTCAGTCGCTGAATAAGGGTTCGGGTCTCCTCATCAGAAGCCTGAGCAATCCGCGCCCAACTCAGCGGCTTTTGAACTGTGCACACATTGACCGGATTCCGACTAAGGTAGTCAGCGTGTGACATAAGTGAGCCCTTTCGGTAGTCCAAGTTGAAATCAAAATCCTGCAGGTATACCCACCACCGAGCCACCCTAGGAAGCAAATCCTTTTTGCGCTGCGTAAGTTTCAACGCATTGCAGTCGGTGACTACAGTGAAGCGCACACCCACAAGGTAGTGCCTGAAATGTTGTAAGGCTTTATCTACCGCAAGGGTCTCAAGTTCGTACGAGTGGTACTTACTTTCAGCTCCCTGTGTTAGCTTACTATAGTAAGCGACCACTCGCTTATGACCACCCTCGTGCACTTGCAGAAGCACAGCCCCGTATCCGACAGAGCTTGCGTCTGTGTGCACCTCAATCGGCAATGAAGGATCGTACACCGCAAGTACGGGCTCACTGGTCAAGCATTCGATAATTTCTTTGCGAGCTGCTTGCTGCTCTGGACCCCATTTAAATTCTACGCCCTTACGAGTTAAAGCCGCTATACACGCTGTTCTTTGCGCAAAGTCAGGTATATAACGCCGAAAATAGCCAGTTAGACCCAAAAACTGACGGACATTCTTAGGTTCATCTGTATTCGTTAACGCCCTAACTTTCTCTGCGCTCGGCCGTACCTGACCGTCACTAATATTTCGACCTAGATACTCAATTGAGGGTGAAAGAAAAAAGCATTTCTTTAAATTGATTGTAAAGCCCGCGTCAGTCAATGTAGTAAGTACCCTACGCAGAAGAACTAGTCCCTGCTCTATGGTCCTGCTCAGTATCAGGACGTCATCGATATAGACCAGGATTGCACCAGATTCTATGTGTTCACGAAGTGTTTTCGTTATGATCCGCTGATATACAACTGGCGCATTTGCAAGACCATATGGCATTTTTAGATATTCATAGTGCCCCTCGGGCGTTACAAATCCCGTAAGAGGGACGGACTCCTCTTGGACAGGGATCTGGTGAGACCCCGTAGCCATATCTAAACTCGTAAAATATTTGTTTCGCCCTAGACGATCTATGTGGTTATCGATTGGCGGCAACGGAAATCGATCCTTAACAGTTATGTCATTAAGCTTCCGGTAATCGACACACATGCGGTCAGATCCGTCTTTCTTTTTGACGAGTAGGATCGGACTAGCGAAATCCGATTCCGATTCCCGGATGACCCCCTTGTCTAACAAGTCCCTAATAATCTCACGGACGCGAAGAGTCTCAGCATGGGAAAGACGATACGGTCGATAATTAATAGGAGTGTCACTCTTCAGTCTGATGACCATATTCCCTGTATTGACCGTAGATGTGGCGGTACCCGATATAAAAAAATGCGAAAAGTCGTTTATAACTGACAACAACTGTTTGAGCTCATCCCCAACAAGAGGCGTGTTGACAGGGATTGATACATCAGACTGAACAGTCATCACTTGGTCCGATTCCGTAATTTCTCTCTGAAGTAGTTGAGAATCTCGTGTACGAATGTAACGGACGCCCTCTCTATTTAGGACATCTGTACCCACTATGACCGGTGTATTCATGTATTCAGAAGCAACTACGAACATATCAACTTCAAGAGTTATGCCGTCAAATTCTATTGGCAAAGTTACGTAATAAGTACTTTCAATCTCCTGACTTCCAAGTCCCTTTAGTATACGAAACGATGGCTTACGCGCACACTCAAAATGTTTTAACAGACTTGAGGAAATAAGCGAAATTGTTGAGCCACTATCGATCAAAACATCAATAGCTACGCCCTGGATAACGGCCACAATAACGTCATTATTGCGGGTAGTTTGATTTTCGCGGCAAAAGTTAACATTGTTTTTATTGCGTGAATCGGATTTCTGTCTTGCAAAGCAATTCTCGACTTTATGACCCGATTTTTTACAAAATGTACACGTATCAGGTTTAGTTGGCACAAAAACAGGCTAAGCACAGCATTGTTTGTATTAGTCGTAAAAGAACCTTCCTCCGAATAAACTTTAGATCGTTTATTACACTGAGCCTGTTTGTGTCCCAATTGACCGCACACAAAACACCTGCCTTCGTCAAAACGTCGTTTTCTCGAGGGTAAATTAGACGAAATGTTTTTATTTTTACCGGCATAATTTTGAGATGATGCGCCACGAGCAATGCTGTTTTTAGATGTGTTAGGTTTTACATATGTTGAAAAGAACTCTACGAGATCGTTAGGTTACAGCTTAGCATTTGTAGTGGACGCTTTAATCTGGGGGTCAGTTATTCCACGTATAACAATTGCTGACATTAGTTCGTCACTGAGCCCCCGTACGATGCGTAAGCGAAGAAGTGAACGACGAGCGTAATCAGCATATGTAGCATAGTTGTCTGAGTTGGTATTCATTACTGCAAACAGAATATTGGCAATATTAGGCGTTTTTGGACATAAGGGCTTAAATTCTTTCTTGAAATTACTCTCAACTACGCTCGCTAGTCACCCATTCGCTAAGCCACGTTTTGGCGTCTCCTTTTAAGCAGTTACCAATACGTGAAAGGCATTCATAATCACCTCAATTATTTAACAATTTAGCGCGATCTACCTCCTCACACCAATCGTCAATGTTATGCAAATTAGGGTCGAAATTTGAAATGTAATAACGTTGGCTTGGTCTTACCACCGTATGAATTGAACGAATAGCATCCACGATTCGATCCGTTACCGATGATGGGGCGTTTTCTTCGCTGACAACATGTTCCGATCCGGCACACTTCACTTGATACGTATGTGGAGTACTTGGTGGCCGCGACGGGAGCAGCGGCGTCGTGGAACTTCCCGCACAATGCGCTGGTGACACAGACCTCTCAGTCGCGGGTGACGTCACGCGTCTATTCGATTCCCGGCGCCTATGAGACGGTGAAACAGGCTCGCTTCGTTGCACCGGCGGCGGCGTGTCTCGCGCAGCTACTTGACCATCTAACGCTCTAAGCCTAGCTAACATCGCACTCATCTCACGTTTTAAACCACTATTCACTAGGGTGCGATCGCGATATCTACTACGACGCCTATGCTCTCGGCTACTACGAAGCTCGCGTTCGCAACATTCGCGGTCAGACATTTTTTTTTTGTCCCTTTACTCTCTCGCACCAGAAAACACAAAACCAGAATGGCCAGCAGAATAGAACCACGTTGATCCTATCCCACTTCTGATCTAGGGAATTCCGAAGGCGAGTATTTTTTTAAAAAGACAAAAAACAAGTCCTAACGGTTTTATAGTGGTTTCTTAGGTTTACGCGAATGTTAGACATTGAAATGAAACTACTTTTACGGATTTTATCGCGGTTTAATTTTAGATTTTAGTTCCCGACGTTTCGAAACCTTTGCAGGTATCATGGTCACGGGCAGACTGAGATGGCGTTCGTCTTGACAGAAGATGTTGCTCGTTCTACCTTCATATTTTAATTAATTATTTGTGGTCCGACCTACGCAGTATGAGCTCACTGTGTCTTGATGTCTTGCAGCGCTGCTCTTGGGTTTGGCCTTGAGTTTATTTATTATTGGATCCCAAGTAGGTGATATCTTCCAGCCATCTTCTCTATTGAAATTAGGGTGTTTTTTAATCTCAATAGCCTCGCGAAACATCCTAGGTAGGAATTTGGATTCTTTAGCGAGGATCTGTGGTTGGTCAAATCTAATATAATGGCTGGAACCTTCAGCATGTTCGGCGACTGCAGACTTCGTTGAGCGGCGGTGTTTGACGTCAGCTATGTGTTCTTTAACGCGGGTCCCTATGCTTCGTTTGGTTTGACCGATGTAAGAGAGGCCGCAGTCACAATCTAGTTTGTATACTCCTGCATCTTGTAGAGGTATGTGACACTTGACGGATGGTAAGGACTGGCTAATCTTCTTGGGCGGCTTGAAGTATGTTTTAATTGAAGCTCGCTTCAGGATGTAACCAATCTTGTCAGTGACTCCTCTGACATATGGTAGTACAGCAGGCAAACGATCAACAGTGGCTGGCTTCACTCGGTTTCTGTGACGGGGCCGTGGAACTTGGAGCTTGTTGTCTCGCAGTACTTGCTTGACGTGTTGAAGCTCAGCGGCAAGGTGTCTGTCATCACAGAGTCCGTGTGCTCTCTGAAACAAAGATTTTCCCACGGTAGCTAACTGTTTAGGGTGGTGGTGAGATTCACCGAAGGTTTCGAAACGTCGGGAACTAAAATCTAAAATTAAACCGCGATAAAATCCGTAAAAGTAGTTTAATTTCAATGTCCTAACGGTTTTATTTAAATCTTAACAAAAACTTTAAAAATGAAAAATGAAAACACTGAGAGCTCCGATCGCGATGACGGCCGACAGACTAGTGAATCCGAGCAGCGGTACGCGCTGGCTTATATAGTAACATTCAGCGGGTAGTTCTGAATCTTCTACAATATAATATTGTATTGATGTGTGTTGTGGTGAAGATTGTGTGTGTGTTTATTGTGTAAAATTGCGAGTATGCTCGAAGAATGTAGCGTGTTTCTGTGAGTGTGTAGGCAGACACATGCATGTACTTTATAGAAATTACATATAGGTATATACAGCCACTATAGTAGCATGGAATATTACCAACATTATATTTATTTTTTAAAATTATACAATATAACTTTATAAAAAGGTGCAAGGAAAATAGTCATTGTAACTTTAGTGCAGACAAATCTTCTTCACAGGAAATTAATTTGGATTGGTCACCTTCGTTCTGACGAATAAATACCCTTCCGTACGAAGTCCAACAGCCCGCGTAGTTGAAACTTTTTACAGATTGGCGTGCCAAGAAATATAAGCGCCTTCCATTAGCAGTGAGAGATTCCGATATGAAAATAGGTTTAGTTTCACCAGTTAGTTTCAAATGTCCAGTGTTCAGTTTCTCTTTGCTTTCTTTATTGAAATTTTTCGAGGCTTTCATTATATTTTCTTTTAGGGTCGCTGAAAATTCCACAATTACTGGGGCCGTTCTGTTGTTCGACATTTTTGGTCTGAAAATGTTTTTTTATATCTGACTCTTGAACTTCAATCTTCAGAGCGTCACCTACGTTTTTAACCATACTGACCAGAGCAGATTTATTTTCAGCTTGTTGAGATGGCACATTTTTGAGCTCCAAAGTTGACGCTTTTGCATTCCGTTCAAGTAGTTCTACCTTTTGTTCTAATAATTTGATTTGCTTTTTGAACGCAGTATTTTCTGATTTTGTTTGCTTAAGTTCTTGCAAAATTTCGTCGTATTTAGCTGACATCATCTCTATAGAGGTTTTAATATCCGTATTTTGCATGATCATTTTATTCATTTCAGTATCCAATTTGATAGCTTGGTCTTTTTGTTGTTGCTGTACATTTGCTAACATTTCCTTTATGTCGGTTAAGGTGGAATCTTCAAATTTACGTTTTATACGGCGTGTAATGTTTATTTGTCCTCCGCAGCCGGGATCAGAGCCGACACAGTCGGCTGCAGAGTCAGACTCCTGTGTTAAAATACTCGGTAATAGTAGTGATTGTTTTCCTTCAGGCGGGGTGCGCTGAGTAGCCATAATATTTACGAAATAGTTCAAGTGGGATTCTATGTGTGCTGCACTTGGCGTCTTACACTTGATGCTTTCTTGCGCCCTAGTACTTCTTTGTTTATTTTGTGAATTATTTTACGTAAAAAACGAGTATTTAAATAGTATAAATTAAAAATAAAATTGACACAGTGGACACGTCTTGACGCTTTCGCGATCCGAAGGGAAGGGATTGTATTGTAAAATATTTGAGAAAAAATACCTAAGTTGTGACGAGGGTGATAAATTAATAATATATATGTAACATGTTAAAAAAGGTATAAAATTATCCTATAAGTATGCTGATTAAATATAATAAAAATTACACTATGATTTTACCTATTCAATTGAACTAAGTAAAATTACATCTTAGTGGTGAGTCATTAGTTGTTCGTGCAGTAGTATTTAAAGAGCGGGAGCTCAGTGAAACGTTCAGTTGCTCCTCGGCTAGCGAAGAAGTAACATCTAAGGTACGATATTATTCTGATTATTTAATTGTAATTTATGTTCTGTAGAATGTATGTAGTGGTAACCGTTACTTGGTTGTTTATTTCTTTTTTTTTTTATCAAGTATAAGTATAAGCCTAATGATAACAGCTATATAAATTGCTAGTGAACATAAATAAATAATGTATTTATTTTATAAATGTGTTTTGCTTATTTACCTAGCTATTTCCAGAGTTGTTTAATGTTAATAATTTATATACCTAATTAAACCAAGAATAAATATACTTTCTATCTATATCATCAGAAGTGGGATAAATACCATATAATTACTAACACTTCTAATATCTAAGTTTCAGAATGGATCCTACTGTCCTAGAAGGTTTGCTCAGAGCAATTCGTGATACTGTCTCCGGCAATCGTCGTGCTGAGGACGAGCGCTTCCAACCTTCGACCCAGCCACGAGTGACAGCGGTGCGGAGGCTTGGTGTCGCAAAATCGAGGAGCTGTCTAAAGAATTTGGATGGAGCAGTATCGCTACAGTGGCAAGAGCAGGTAAGGCGTTAAAAGGTTCGGCCCTGATATGGTTCGAGTCGTGGGAACCATCTGAAGGCCGAACTTGGGAACGCTTCCGTACCGACCTCACTGACCTGTATCCCGAAAAATTATCCAAAGCTGTACTATATAATTCTAACTCTGCAGATTCTTATTGTGAATTTGCAAGAGAAAAGGTTCGGCTGCTGCGTAACACAAAGATTTCGTTTACTGAGGTTCAATTCATGGAATTAATCTGCGGTAGTATTACTGATGTAAACGTTAAGATGGCATCTTTCAATAGTAATGTGCAAGTACAAATGAAGGAATAAATAAAAGAAACAGAACGAAATGCTTGAGAAAATATGGCGGTTTTATTAAGACTTGAAAAAAAAAGAATGTTACCAACTTACAGAAAAAACTAATCTACTATAAAAAAAATGTTGCCAATATAAAAAGGTATTACATTGATTTATACTAACACCCCCCTTCAAGGTAATACCTCTTCATAGATACCACACTTATTAACTAACTTACATAACATATTTTTATTTAGGGCTTTTGTAAACATATCAGCAATTTGATCTTCGGTTTTTATATATTTGAGAACTAGCTTACCCTTTTTAATTAACTCTTTTATATAATGAAATCTAATATCAATATGTTTTAATCTCTTGACACTATCTGTATTTGCAACCATTATGGCACCCTGATTATCGCTGAACATCACTACTTGACTTATCTTTTCAATATTAAAATCATTTATAAGATTAATAAGCCAGCAAGCATCAGACGCAGCCATACTGATAGCTACATATTCAGATTCTGTAGAGGATAGACTAACACTAGTTTGCTTCTTGGAACACCATGAAATTAAACAGTTTGCAAATGTGAAGCAATAACCCGTTGTGGATTTTCTATCTCTTAAATCTCCCCCCCAGTCAGCATCACAGTATCCCCTTAACATGTCATTATTACATTTATATATTAGACTGTAATCAATAGTATGTTTAATGTACCTTAATACCCTTTTTAAAGCTGTTAACAGGAAATGATTTGCTTTATTTTGATATCTACTTAATATGGACACCGCTACACATATGTCTGGCCTTGTTCCCAATGCTGCATAAGACAGACAGCCTATGATTTTTCTACATTTCTTTTCAACATTTTTATCAATCACAGAATTACACTTATCTTCTAATATTTTTACATTAAAATTAGGATCCATAGGGGTACTCATTCCCTTACAGTTTTGCATTTCAAACTTCTGTAAGATATTTTCAAGATACTCCTTTTGATTAAGCCTAGTGACTCCATTTTTCAAATCCTGTTTTATCCTTATGCCTAAAAAAATTGACACATTTCCTAAATCTTTCATCTTAAATTCTCTGTTCAACAATGCTTTAAGGTCACAAATTTCACTATTATTATCACCAAAAATTAACAAATCATCAACATATAATAGAACATATGTTTTGGCCTCACCAGTGTGTTTTGTATACAAACAAGTATCACTTTTGGATCTTACAAAACCTTTTGTCATTATAACAGAGTTAAACTTATCATTCCAATATTTTGGAGACTTTTTCAAACCATACAACGATTTTTTTAGTTTAACAATATTTTTATTTCCAGTATAGGCACCATCTGGTAACTCTAAGTAAACTGTTTCATTAATATTTCCATACAGAAAAGCCCCTGTAACATCCATCTGATATATATGTAAATTTAACTTGGTTGCAATTGACACAAATAACCTAAAAGTAGATAGTTTTGCCACTGGAGCATAAATTTCATACATGTCTAATTTATCACTTTGTTCAAAACCCCTAGCCACTAGTCTAGCTTTATATTGTACATTACCATTACAGGTTTTTATTTTGAACACCCACTTACTACTGACTGTCTTTACACTCACCGGTTTTTCACAGAAGTCCCAGGAATTATTTTCATTTAAAGTTTCCAGTTCTCTTTCTATAGCTTCTTGCCATTTACCAGCATCCTGCCTTTGCATAGCTTCACGATATGATTTAGGTTCATTTCCCTGAGTGGACACAAGATTACAGTTATAGAATGAAGTCTGTTTCCTAATACGCGTACTTCTCTGGCGTGGTGGCAAGGTAGCTTCTTCTTCATTACTGGAGTCCTCATCACTTGAACATGGCACATACATACTATTTTCATCCTCTGAGGATATTTCTAACATTTCATCAGATTGTCTGGATTGCTGTTTATCTTCAAGGCTTTCACTGACCTTCATGACTCCATGTGACTGTGTAACTTCTTCTTTATCCTTCTCTTTATTAGATATTTGATCTTGATCATCCCTTTCTAGTATATTTGTAGCATTTTCCAGCATGAGCAATTGTTCTGTATTCTCCTTGCCCACTTGTAGAAACACAACATCTCTTTTAATATCCACTCGGTTTTTGTTCGAGAAGAATATCCTGTAGCCCTTTACATCTTCTCCATAGCCTACCATGACTCCTTTCTCCCCTTTAGAGTCCCACTTTCGTCTCTTCTCCTTAGGGATGTGAACAAACACTGCGGTACCAAAGGTTCTCAGTTCATTAATATCAAAATGTTTGTTAGTCCATGTCTCAAACGGAGTCTTTCCTGGCTCGTTACTTTTGTTGGTTCTGTTTAATACATACATATGCTGCCGTTTGAACCGCTTCCGCCCATAACCTTTTTGGCAGCCCTTTCGCATACAACATTGTTCTTGCTGCTTCAACTAGAGTCCTGTTTTCTCGCTCCGCTTTGCCGTTTTGCTCTGGGGTATATGGCACTGTAGTTTGATGTGTAATACCCCGTCTATCAAACAGTTCACGCACTTCTTTGTTAGTAAACTCCAACCCATTGTCACTACGAAAATAGCGTATCTTATTGTTAGTGGTATTTTCAGCCTTATTTATAAAGTTTTCAATGCATCTTTTCACTTCATTTTTCCCTTTAACAAAGTACACTGACCTGAAGTTGGAGTAATCGTCCTTCAGTACAATGAAGTATTTAGAACCTCCTACAGACGGTACCTCCATAGGCCCACACATATCAGCATGTATGAGCTCGCACACCCTAGTTGTTTTGGATTCACTCGTGCTGAAAGGCAGACGATGTATTTTGCCTTGTAGACAACTTTCACACTCCAGTGTTGAATCATTTTCAAACAAAATGTTATTTTTTTTGAGCACAGTTTTTACGTGTAGTAAATTTTGATGGGCTAGTCTTTCATGCCACTCTTTCAGAGTTGGTTGTACTTGAGTCACATTTGCTTCTTTAGGTGAGTAACGAACATCCAAGAAGTACATATCTCCATTACGATTGGCCTCTGCACAGAGTTTATTTTGTTTGTATAATTTGCATTTGTTATCGTTTGTAATCATAATATAACCTCTATCTGTCACACAATTTACAGATAACAAATTTGTTTTAAGCTCCGGCACATATAGAACATTGTCTATAGTCGTGTCAATCCACTGTCGTCCGTCATAGACTTGCAGCGCCACCTTTCCGCAACCATGTGCTCTAATCGCACTGCCATTACCGATAACTACAAATTTGTTCGATAATGGCGTATACCTTGTAAACAAATGACGTTCACGACACATATGTTGGCTGGCACCACTGTCCACTAGCCACTGCGACTTTTGAAAGAGTTCACTTGAATTCACAATAACAAATGCATTACCCGGGTTACTGTCTTTTTCCTTGCCTTTTTTAAACCAACACTCTCTTTTTAGGTGTCCCAATTTTTTACAGTATAAGCACTTTTTAACCTGTTTATTATCATTGTTCGAACTGTTATTATTTCGATGATTATTATTATAACACTCGCTCTGAAAATGTCCCAGTTTATTGCACTTAAAACACTTAACTTTATTCTTTTCAATCTTCTTCGCAATAAAAGCCGCTGACTGCTGAGGTTCATCTTCTTTGTCTTGCAATCGCTCCTCTTCTATAAGTAATCTAGCAACGAGATTATCGTAAGTTTGTTTTTCATCCGGCGCAGATTCCCACGCGGAGACAAAATGTTTGTACTTAGCTGGAAGCGACATCAACACTTTAGTTATCACGAATTTTTCTGAGATGTTTTCTCCCATCTGCTTTAATTGATTCTTCAGCTCTTCGATTTTAGACAGAAATGTAGACATATCCGTTCCCTCTTCATATTTATACTGAAAAAATCGTTGTTGCACGATATGTATACTAGTTTCTGATGTTTGCTCGTAAACACTAGAAAGCTTCTTCCACATTTCCGCAGATGTCGAACATGTTAAAATGTGCATCATTGCATTTTCAGACATTCTTGTCACAAGCCATGTTTGTGCTTTTGCATCTTGCTTCTCCCACATTGCTTTTCCAGCTGCATCTTCCGGTTTCACACGTGCTCCTTGAACTACATCCAGAAGTTCTTGACTTCTCAACAAAATTGTGGATTGGAATTTCCACACATTCCAATTAGACACTCCCTCTAGCTTGATGTGGGAACCAAGCGTTTTATTTTCTTCCATTTCGTTTCTTTTACTTTACTTTTTATTTTTTTCTTCCCGCCGAAACAACCGCAAACTCCACCTGCCGTGACGACGCGACGCCGACAACGTTTTCTTAACTTTCCTCGCAGAATTACTTTTACGAGTTATATATATGTTTTTACGATCTATCTTTTTACTTTATTTAAACTCAGGATTATGTGTCTGGGCCCATAACCTGAAGGAATAAATAAAAGAAACAGAACGAAATGCTTGAGAAAATATGGCGGTTTTATTAAGACTTGAAAAAAAAAGAATGTTACCAACTTACAGAAAAAACTAATCTACTATAAAAAAATGTTGCCAATATAAAAAGGTATTACATTGATTTATACTAACAACAAAGTTTTGTTTTTTTCTAGCGGTTAAGTTTAACGACGGTGCATTGTAGACGTCAGTGCGGTGGGGTCCTCTCATTGGCTGTCAAGATGGTATCACGCTATCGCCGATCAATAGGATGCGGACGAAATTATGCGATCTCACGTTTAGTTTTAGTGGTGGTGGTGTAGCTTCGAAGCTTGAACATGCCCCCGGCCTTGGAAGCACCTGCGTCCAACATCTATTCTTCAAATTCGTTGAACAGAGGGCAGATTCGAGGAAATGCGCGTCTGATGATTCCCGAACTGGTCTGTATATCAGCTACTCTGGCGATCCCATCCTTTCCTGGCACAGTAGAGATGATGCGACCCAAGCTCCATTTGAGAGGCGGAGTATTCTCTTCTTTAATGACGACTAGGGTATTAGGCTGAAGATCTTGTTTGTTTTTCATCCATTTTGTTCTGATTTGTATTTCCGATATGTATTCTTTGTTCCGAGCAATTGAGCTGAATCGGGGGTCAAAGGTGTTCGTACAATCTCTTGGAAGAAGCCACTTGACGAAGCTGACCACAACAAGTGGAGAAGTCGTCTCTTCGGTGCCGGCAGTCCTTTCGGAAGTGGAAAATTTCTATGGCCGGTTATACGCATCGCATGCATCTCGACCTGATCCCGGAAATGAGGATCCCAGAGCCACATTAACACGCCATTTCACCGAAGACCTGCCAGAAGTCAGCACTGGCGAAATCGAGATCGCTCTGAGACAGCTCAAAAATGGAAAAGCCCCTGGCGAGGATGGCATTACAACAGAGCTATTAAAAGCAGGAGGAAACCCCTTACTAGGGGAGCTCCAAAAGCTTTTTAATGCCGTCCTGTTTGAAGGGAGAACTCCAGAGGCGTGGAGTAGGAGTGTTGTCGTCCTGTTCTTCAAAAAGGGAGACAAAACCCAGCTGAAGAACTATCGATCCATTTCCCTCCTAAGCCACGTCTATAAGCTGTTCTCAAGAGTGATCACGAACCGACTTGCGCGAAGACTCGACGAATTCCAACCGCCGGAGCAGGCCGGGTTTCGGAGCGGATACGGCACCATAGACCACATCCACACAGTGCGGCAGATTATACAGAAGACCGAAGAGTATAATCAGCCCCTGTGTCTAGCATTTGTGGACTATGAGAAGGCCTTTGACTCGGTGGAAATCTGGTCTGTTCTGGAGTCCCTGCAGCGTTGTCAAGTAGATTGGCGATACATCCAAGTGATGAGATGTCTTTACGAAGCCGCTACAATGTCCATCCAAGTACAGAATCAGCAAACAAGGCCCATACCGTTGCATCGAGGAGTGAGACAAGGGGATGTTATTTCCCCGAAATTGTTCACTAATGCAATGGAGGATATGTTCAAGACGCTGAACTGGAAAGGACGCGGCATCAACATCAATGGCGAACACATCTCTCACTTGCGATTTGCTGACGATGTTGTCATCATGGCGGAAACGCTGCAGGACCTACAACAGATGCTGAACGGCCTGGCTGAATCTTCTCTACGCATCGGCCTACGGATGAACTTGGACAAAACCAAGGTCATGTTCAATGAACATGTTCTACCGGAACCGATTGCGATACACGGCGCCGTTCTCGAAGTTGTTCAGAAATATGTATACCTCGGGCAGACATTGCAGTTAGGTAGAAACAACTTTGAGGACGAGGTGAATAGGAGAATTCAGTTGGGTTGGACTGCATTTGGGAAGTTACGTCGAGTCCTAACATCGTCGATCCCACAGTGCCTAAAGACAAAAGTCTTCAATCAGTGCGTCCTACCTGTCATGACTTACGGAGCCGAAACGTGGACACGGTCGGTACGGCTGGTTCACAAGTTTAAAGTCGCTCAGCGGGCTATGGAAAGGGCTATGCTCGGTATTTCTCTGAGGGACCGCATCAGAAATGAGGTAATCCGTCAGAGAACCAAAGTCATCGACATAGCCCACCGAATCAGCAAGCTGAAGTGGCAGTGGGCTGGCCATATTAGCCGAAGAACCGATAACCGTTGGGGTAAACGAGTTCTAGAGTGGAGACCACGCCTCGGCAAACGTAGTGTAGGACGTCCTCAGGCACGGTGGAGTGATTTATTTATTTCATTTCATTTCATCTTACAAGCTAACAGATGACACATCCAAAACGCTTATAAGATTAATAGTTCGGTGTTACACATCCTCGTCATTATATTTAACAATGCAAAATTATTTAACAATGTCAGGAATGAGCAGAATAATCATAATTAAAAATTGATCAATAATATCATAGGAAAAAAAAAATACAATCTGAGTCCATAAATAACATTAATATTAAAATAAAATAGCAATAATAATAAAATAATAATAAAAAAAAAAAAAAAATAAGAAAAACAAAACGCAGCTAGCAATTAAAATAATAATTAATTACAGTTAATTATGATAACTAACAATATTATGTCAATTTGATGGCTACAATTTATTTAAAATTATTTGAAATTCTTTACACAAATGTCCTAATCCATCGGCAAATAAGTCTAGCTCGTGGTGCTGTGCAAGTATGTCCCCAATAAATCGGAGTGCGCGGTTGGTGGGCGCTTGACGAGCGCGCTCGGTACGTGCGCGGGGGGGCTCCAGCAGTCGCGGGCGGCGCCGAGGCGCCACCTGTCCCTGTGAGTTTGCCGACACGTTCCCAGGGACTAAGATGCGGACACGCTCTAGTATTTGGGGACTATCAATCCTATTGTGAATTATGGACAGATATTGCATGACTTGAGACATTGCCCTTCTAAATTTCAACGTTTCAATGTCCACCATACCAGACACGAATAAGGAAGGGTATAAGTAGGGATAGTATCCGTACTGTTTCTTATAAATCCATCGAGCAAATTTACGTTGTATTTTTTCAATCATTAGAACGTATTTCTCTTCATAAGGATTCCAGATAACTGCACCGTACTCGAGTTTACTGCGCACATAGGCATTGTACAATACTTTTGCGACCCGTGTATTATCAAACTGTGACGCAGTCCTTATGACAAACCCTAACATTTTGTGCGCTGACTTACAAATTTTGTTGATGTGCGTGTGAAAGTCTAATTTGCAATCTAATAGTAATCCTAAGTCCCTAATCTCTTTAACTCTTTCCAAAGGAGCGTCAGTCAACTTATAATTAACAATAATGGGCTGTGATTTTCGCGTGAACGTTATTATTTTACATTTGAGATTATTGAACGGAAGGTGGTTTTCTTGACTCCATATAGACACAGCATCAATATCTCTCTGTAATGTCACGGCATCAGCCTCAGTTTCAATACCCAGAGTTAGTTTTAGGTCATCCGCAAATAGGAGACACTCTGAAGTCAAAACAACATCTGGTAAATCGTTGATAAATATCACGAATAGCAAAGGTCCTAACGTACTACCTTGACTCACTCCTGACCTAGTAAAGTAGTCTCCAGAGTTATATCCATTGAGCCGCACATATTGACGTCGATTATTAAGGTAACAAGAAAAAAAATTGAGGAGCTTTGGTACGAATCCAACAATCGCCAACTTTTTCAATAGCATATCGTTATCCACTAGGTCGAAGGCTTTCTGGAAGTCAAAGTAAGCCGCATCAACTTGCCTTCGCTTATCCATTTGTGAGCAGATATAGTCTACATGCGCGACCAAGTTGGTGGTGGTGGAGCGAGCTGTACGAAACCCATGTTGATCATTATGCAGCTGGTGACCGATTTGGCGCTTGATGGAATCACTTAGAATTGCTTCAAAGATCTTACCAAAAACGGATAGGACAGCTATAGGTCTGAAAGAAGTAACATGTGTGCCTCCGTCTCCTTTAGGAACAGGAGAGACTCGAGATAGCTTCCAGATCTCAGGATATCTTGACTGGGTCAATGAAAGATTATACAAATACAGAAGTGGCCGCCCAAGAACTGATATACAGTCCTTAACTAAGAAGACAGGAATGCCATCCGGCCCCCCAGCCGATCTTGGCTTAAGGCGTCTCACTGCCTTCTTCAGATCATTTTCATCTACTGTCGTGATGGAAACGGAGGCCACATCTCGATGTATATGTGCATATGCAGCTTTTGCAGCAGTATCCGGGTTTAGCTCGGGTTTCTCTGCATGGAAAACGGACGCAAAATATTTAGCAAAGGCATCGGCTGCGGCTTGATCTGTCACTTCAGTATTTTCATATATATATGTATCTATGTACCTTCTATCGTTTTTCTTCTCCTTTACATATTTCCAGAATTGCACTGGATCGTCAATGATATTTTTTTGTAATACAGTCATATATTTCCGGTATTCGCAGTCAATCAATTTCTTAACCTTCTCTCTATAATATATAAACATAGCCTTGTTAAATTCTTTGCCCTCTTTTTTGAATCGCTTATGATGAAAGTGTTTGTTTTGTATATTTTTTATTATTTCTACGTTGTACCATTTTGGATATATGTATCGCTGATTGTCTGACAATTGTTTTTTAATAGGCACAAACAGATTTATAATTTCGTATAGCTTATCGTAGAACAGCTGTACAGCACAGTTAATATCGCTTATTCTTAACAAGTCCGACCAGTCTATTTCAATCAAAGTCCTATATAGACCTTGAAAATCCGCCTTACGCCAGTTCCAATCTGTATTGGTATTCGAGCGAGGTGTCACTTGTTGCGGAGATGACACCCTCGATGATATCCAAAAGCCCGGAAATGTAATAATTATATCGAGCATAGGATGGTACTGATCGATATTTACCAGAGGATCTTCACTGAGAGATACCACTATCTGTTTAGGTTCAAAATTGCCCAGCACCAGATCTAGCATACCACCGCGATAATTCAAGACTGTGTTATATTGCTTAAGCGAGCAGAATTCACAAAAAAAGTCAAAAGTAGTCTTTATATTGGTACTGCAAGAGTTTAAATTAAAGTCACCTAGGATTAGAACATTCAGGTCGGGATAAGTACAAATCACATTTTCTATACATGTCAAAACATTCAAATATTGCTCATCCTTATAATTTGGTGGCAGATATACGACACAACATAAAAATTTTATATTTTTAAATGTCACAATTGCAAATATTAATTCTTTGTCATCAGTCATACTAACAATATCCGTAACTATTTTAACATTATAACGATCACGAATCGCGAGTAGAACTCCTCCCCATCCACAATCACCTGGTCTGTCTTTACGAACCACATGAAAACCCGGAGGAAAAAGTTCACCATTAGACACTGAACTCGTAAGGAAGGTCTCAGTTAATGCTATAATATCATATTCACTTTCCATAACATTATTAAGAAACATATTAGTTTTTGTTCTTAGGCCACGAACATTTTGGTAGCATATTTGCATTTCATGGAATCGCGGTTGACGCTTGATCGTTATTGTCTTTGGCGCGAAAGTTCTGCCGCCAGGGTTTAATGCAGATGTCTTCAGCCCAGTTTTCAGATGACATTATATTTTCGGCCTGCTTCAATGGAACTCCGAGTTTGAACGACGCATAATGCCCACGTGATTTCAGTTTTTCAACCGTGCATTTGTCGTTCCCACATATTGAGTTAAGATGTTCGCGTACTTGCTCTACTGTGGTGCCTTCTAGTACGTAGTATAGGTGCAGGTATCTTCGCCTTTCAGCAGCATGCAACATCGTAGAACCAGGCGCAGCGGTACCTCGGAGCAACCCGGGAAGTGAGGGTCGTGCCCGTTTGCGTGATACTTCTTGCCAGTTGTCTTTATCAATCCGCTCACAGTCCTGGCTATTACTTAAAGAGATGGAAGATTCGGAAGATTCTGCCTGCATCATCTTTTGAGCACTGAGAACAGGAGCCACAGATGAGACGTTATTTGTGCTGGGGACAGTATACGCAGACTGATCCTTATCAGTACCGAGATGTTCGATGTTTGGTTGAGGTTGAGATTTCCGCTTCGGAGGCTTATTTTGTGAAGTGGGTATATTTTCAAAGGTTGGACTGGTTTGAGTACCGCTAGTTATCAAGGTTTTGGATATTGGCGCCGGTTCGCAAGCCTTATTAATGCTCGATATGTAGTGTTTTTCTAATTGTAAAACCTTGTTCGTTATCAAATTAACCCTATCCATGAATTCAGTTTTGAACGCCAAAAATTGTTCAATAAGCAGTGTATTAATTTTGCTTATTAGCTGTGTTTCGAACTCCATTTGCAGGTTTTTTAATTCACGCACAACGGAATCTTTTAAATCATTTCCTGTAATACTTTCGCCTGTGCTTCCCATAGTAGTTTGGGCGTATCGCGGCTTAGTTCGTACAGTCACGTTCTCGGAAGTCTGCATGGATACGTCAAGGCACGAAGCAGTAGAGGTGGTATTTAGATCCTGCGTAACGTGTGGCCGCACTGGAGTATGAGAATTATCTCGTTTTGGTTGCCTACAGCGACATTCTCCACATATCCAAGACATCTTTAATTCCACAGACATATTTTTAAACACATCAGTAGTAATGTTTGCACAAATAATATCAAAAATCTGCTTACATTTTGCACATTTCATATACGGGCCGTCTTCGCTCACCTCGGCGCGGCAGCCCGCGCACGGTGCCGTCCGACTTGCCATCGTAGTGCAGTCCGCAGAACGTTGATATTGCAATGCCGCGCACACAGCGCTGGCCGGTAGCGATGAGTCAGTGGAGCAGCGGGCGTCGCGCGGGTTGTCGTAGGTCAGGGTTCAAGACGGTTAACAAATAATTTTGAAATATTATTGCTTATATCTTCGAAATTACTGGTTGGAATTGAATTTTGATTTCACCTCTAGAATCGTCACTACAACAGCTTTGTGAATTATATACACACAACTTTAGAGAACAACTTTAGACACGAATTTTAACAGTTTATTTACGGAGCAAACTTGCACAGATGTTTCCTTCACAGAGGTCAACGACGAATGCGATGTGATGACTTGCGCAAGACGGCTGGCAGGAGCTGGATGCGAGAAGCCGAAAATCGATCTCAGTGGCGTGCACTTGGAGAGGCCTATGTCCAGCAGTGGACTGCGATAGGCTGATGATGATGATGATGATTCTTTGTTCCATCGCGTCCAAAAGTGTTGTCGGATCTGCTCAAGCCTTTGATATCGCGTTAGCCGGTGGACAGGAACATCGGTCAGCGGTTCAGTTGCGGGCGCTGTCAGAGGCCGACCTACCAAGAAATGAGCAGGACACAATGGAAGGAAATCACTTGGATCGGTAGACATAGGACTCATAGGACGGGAGTTTAGGATGGCTTCAACTTGTGATAACAGAGTACTAAACTCCTCGAAAGTTAGGTGTGCATTACCAACCACTCGTTGCAAGTGGTGCTTGCACGACTTTACCCCAGCTTCCCACAGTCCACCAAAATGAGGTGCATATGGAGGAATAAAAGAAAACTTAATATCCTGACTAGTCGCATATTCAATTACGTCATTTGAGCAATCGGATAAAAATCTTGTGAACTCATTTGCAAGACCGACAAAATTTCTGCCATTATCAGAAATTATTTCAAAAGGTTTACCACGTCTAGAAATGAATCTTTTCAACGCAAGTAAATAAGCATTAGACGAAAGATCACTGACAAGTTCAATATGCACAGCGCGAGTTACAAAGCAAATAAATAGGCATATATAACTCTTAATTAATTTCGATCCCCTGCCTTTACGGTTTAAAGTGAGCACTGGCCCAGCGTAGTCTACACCACTGCGTAAGAATGGAAAACTTGGAGTTATTCTCCCCTGCGGTAAGTTTCCCATAATAGGAGACAAAGGTTTACCTCTCAATCGCGTACAAACGACGCATTCATGTACGGTGCGCTTAGCGAGATATCTACCTCCAATCGGCCAGTGTGATTCACGTAAGTTGTACAATAGCGCTTGCGGCGCGGCATGCTGTAGCCGTCTGTGCTCATACCGAAATAATAAAACTGAAAACCGATGCTTGCATGATAATAAATGCGGATGTTTTTTGTCAAAGGTGAAAAGATCTGAGTTTTTAATCGTCCGCCTACTCTAATAGTTTTATCATCATCCATAAATAAATTTAATTTACTCAGATAATGTTTATTTTTAAGATGAGCGTCATTATATAATAATTTATATTCGTCAGGAAAAGACTCTTGCTGAGACAACCTCACAAGCGTCACGTTTGCATATCTCAACTCATCGACGGTGAGCGGGCCATGACGAGCGATACTCCTAGTGCGAGCATTAAAAATAAAGCGTAACATGTATGCGCAAGTGCGTTTCATTCGATTTAATTGGGAAAATCGTTCGAAAGGAAACAATGACATTTCTGACGTGCTAAGAAATGAATGAACGGACTTTAGAGGTTTTAGTTCAGGCAACGCAGACTGTGATACGTAGTCCCTTTGCAACATTGCATTGGCACAAATAAATTCTTTAATAAATGGGGGGCCTTCCCACCATAGAGTGGAAGATTTAAAGTCTTCTAGCCTGACTCCACGCGATAATAAATCGACTGGGTTCTCATTGCCCTTCACATGGCACCATGGAAGTTCCTTTGTGATTTCATGGATCTCGGCCACTCTGTTTTGCACAAAGGTTTTTAATAAATTAGGGGCCATGTGCAGCCATCCCAGCACGATAGTGGAGTCGCACCAGAACACAATATTATCAAACTGACAATGCAGCGATTCGCGTACTTTATTATACAGTCTAGCACCCCGCAAGGCCCCGCATAGTTCTAACCGCGGGATGCTTACAGGGTGCAACGGTGCGACCTTGCTCTTCGAACATTATAACTTAACGTTTACGGATGAGTCACGATTAATTGAGCGAACATAAATACAAGCACCGTACGCGGATTGTGAGGCATCTGTAAAAATGTGTAGTTCAATACGTGCGGGATTATCGCATATAACGTGTCTAGGTACACGTATTTCATTAAGGATAGGCAGAGATTGTACGAAGCGCTTCCAAATTTGGACGACATCATTAGGCAATTCGTCGTCCCAGCCTATTTTAAGCAACCATAACCTTTGCAATAGAATCTTGATTACAATAATCATAGGGCTTAACAATCCTAAAGGGTCAAATACTTGCGAAATTTTCGACATTATATAACGTTTAGTAATAATTTTATCATCTATTTCAATTTGCGTATTAAAATGAAATTCATCGCTTAAATTATACCAGTTTAACCCTAAAGTTTTTGAATTAATATTTTCACCTAGTGTCAATTCTTTAGAAAGACCACGGGAGCTGTTTTCATTTTTATCTAAATTAAAATTAAACATCCACTTGCGGAGTGGAAAACAACCAGAATGTAAAAGATTTGATACATTTCGACAATTATCTAGTAACCTTTCTTTGCTATCACTACCGGTTATCATATCATCAACATAAAAATCCTCTTTAAGAACTCTTGTGACGTCAGGATCCGTGGATTCAGTTGCCAGCTGTTTAAGACATCTACAACTCAAAAAAGGGGCAGATGCAGTCCCGTATGTAACTGTATTGAGCTGATTTATTGGTTTCAACGGATCATCACGCCACAGAATCAATTGAAGATTGCGCTGATCTTCATGAACTAAACATTGCCTATACATTTTTTCAATGTCAGCACATGCTGTATACTTATGTTGCCTAAATCGCAATAGGATGGCCATAAGATCACCTTGTATAGGTTCGCCTACCATTTGCAATTCGTTAAGCGATACGTTATTACTTGACGCGGCACTCGCATCAAACACCACACGCAACTTGGTGGTGGTGCTGTGCTCGCGGAACACTCCGTGATGCGGCAGAATGTAATGAGGCGTCCCGTTATGATCAATACGACTCATATGACCTAATTCAATATATTCATGAATGAATTCATCATAAAGTTTTTTATATTCAGGATTGCGAATTAACCGCTTTTCGAGAGCAAAAAACCGACGTTCTGCTTGCGAATAAGTTTCACCTAATGTATCGGGAGATTTTTTAAAAGGTATGCGTACACTGAACCGTCCGTCATTATTGCGCGTAGTAGTGTTGACGAAATGTAGTTCACAAGCACGCTCCTCATCAGTGCGGGTATCACGAGACATAGGGATCTCTTCAAGTTCCCAGAACTTTCTTAATTGCGAATCAATTGATTGAGAGAAATTACATTGAATGTGCCTATCATAACGCGAAATAGAACAAATAGGCCCGGAAATAATCCAACCTAATTTGGTATCTAATAGATAAGGCCCATTTAGTAATCTTATTTTATTAGTATTTATTAAATCCCAAAATTTATCTGCGCCTATTAAAATATCTATATTTTGAGATTCGTAAAATTGCGGATCTGCCAATTCAATATTCTCGGGAATATTAAATTGTGCACATTGTGTTGACAAAGCCGGCAATGTTGAAGTAATATTTGGTAAAACAAAACATTGTAAATGCGTAGTGTAGCTGTTGGTGCGCGATCTAATCTCGATATCACATATTTGCGTAGATTTAGTGACTGAGTTACCAACGCCACGTATTTCTTGAGTGGACTGTATTACTGGCGCTTTAAGTAAGTCACATAATGATTTGGTAATAAAACATCGCTCACTGCCGCTGTCGAGCAATGCGCGTATTAGGTGATAATTGTTGCGATTATCAGCTACCTCAACTATAGCGGTCGAGAGTAAAACCGGTTTCATTACAGCTGATTGAGTGCATAGTGCGTTCACATGGGCTTTGTTTGCATGAATCGTAGGAATTTGCACTGATAACGATGAGGTGTGAGGTGCAGAGGGCGCGGGACGGGGCTGCAACTCTGCAGCCGCAGAAACCGGTCTTGGCACCTCATTAGCGGGCGATGAATGAAATATTACGGACTGATTAACATTGCTTTCTGGATGTATTAACGAGTTGTGTTTTTTATTACACATGCGACACGGACCAAAACAACAATTCTCTAACGTGTGACCCGAACGTAGACAATTGATACATAAGTTCCTTTCTTTAATAAATTTCATTTTAGATTCTAAATTGTAATCAATGAATTTTTGACAAGCATACAGTGGATGATTTGCTTTACATAGTAAATAAAGTCTTTTAGTAAAATCGCGCGAATGCCGTTCCTGCTGTGGCTTATACGTGGAAACATTGCAATGAATTTTAGTTTGATATTGTGTATTATGTTTTTTGTTTTCGTTATTAGTTTTGCTATCAAATCAAATCAAATCAAATCATTTATTTCTTTGCAAAAATGGGTTGTTACAAATAGATGTTTCAGTAAAATGAGAGCTCCATATTTTGCCGTCAATGGGCATGCAAATAAAAATATAGCAATGGTTTTTAGATTAATATCAAATTAAATTAGAATAAATCATAAAGATAAAATATGAGGGTACAACACTCCAAATCCAAAAGTAAATTAAAAAACACTAACAGATATCATTAAGAAACGAAACAATGTTAATATTAAATTATATGTCAGCTTAAATTATCATCAGAGATCAAATATTTTTTCAGTGTAAACTTATAATAATAGATCAAAAAATTAATACAAAATGTCAGAAATAATGTCAGGAAAAAATCAATATTAATATCAGCCAGTCAGTGATTTATCATTAAGAAATTCGTCAAAACTGTAATAGCATTTAATAATTAGTAATTCATACAATGCCTTTTTAAATTTTGATAAAGTCATACTTTTGACGTCATTTGGTATTTTATTATAAATTCGTGGGCCATTTCCAAATATACTTTTTTGCATTAGTGCAGTATTACATTTGACTTGACATAATTTGTTTGCATATTGTGAGCGTATTGGTTTTATTTTATTCTCAGAGTATTTTTGGAATATATGTGGGTTACACTTTACAAACATAGCCGTTTCTAATATATATAAAGATGGCAATGTCAGAATTCTTAATGACTTAAAATATGGAACACAGCTATCAGTTGTTTTTAGACCGCACATTGACCTGATACAGCGCTTCTGCAGCCTAAATACCAGTTCCCTATCAGTAGACTGCCCCCAGAAAATAATGCCATACCGCAAAAGGGAGGCAACCATTCCATGGTAGGCTGTTAAAAGGGCCTGACTGTTGACTTTCTTTGATAGTTGATATAGGGCATATGCGGATTTGCTTAGTTTCTTGGCTAAGTTTTCAACATGGGATTTCCATGTGAGTTGGTTATCAATTGTTATGCCTAAAAACTTAGCCTCATGTGTTTGATCAATATCAAACCCATTGTACGAAATACTAAATTTTGGGTTTTCACAACGTTGATGAAAATGCATGATTTTTGTTTTATTCAAATTAATAACTAGATTATTATTGTTGAGCCAATTAATAATGTCATTTATACAAGAATTGATGTCATTTTTATAATTATTAGGATCATTACATTTTATAATAGCTGTACTGTCATCTGCGAAAAGAACCATTTTATTGGATGTTGCATTCGGAAGATCATTTATATACATCAAAAAAAGTGGCGGACTAAACACGCCACCCTGTGGGACTCCATATTTTACATGTCTTGGTTTTGACATATATATTGTTTCTAGTTTAGTTTTTGGGCATATTCTTGAAATTTCTGTATACTGTATTCTATTATTAAGGTATGATTCTATCAGCTTTAGGATGTTTCCTCTTACACCATAACTATTCAATTTATGTAATAGAATCTTATGATCCACAAAATCGAAGGCCTTGGACATGTCGGTGTAAATTGCACATACTGGATTTCTTTTATCGACAGATGGCATGATGCCAGCTAATAGGTCATATAGTGCCATATTAGTAGAAGTATTCTTGCGGAAACCCATTTGTTCTTTGCAGAATAATTGATACTTTTCAAAATAGGCATATAAAGAGTTACATATTACCTTCTCGAAAATCTTTGAAATAATAGGTATTTTCGCGATAGGTCTGTAGTTTTTTAAATCAGTTTTATCATCTTTCTTATAAAGCGGCCTTATTATTACTTTTTTAAGCTTGTTCGGAAATATGCCTTCGGTTATGCACAGGTTGATTATATGAGCTAAGGGCGATGCCACAAGTTCTTTAGTAAATTTTAATACTTTAGTGGCAATTCCATCATATCCTATAGTATTTGTGTTTTTAAGACTGCAAATTATTTTTTCTATATCGACAGTTGTTACAGGTTGCATAAATAACGAATTCAATGTTTGATTGTTTAAATTTATATTATTCAAAGTAATGTCAGTTTTTACGTTATTCTCAATTGCGTCAATAAAATAATCGTTAAATTCATTTGCAATTTCCGCGGGGTCTGTAAATGTCAAATTATTTCTATTTATGTTCATTATAGGTTCCGATGGTAGACTAAATTTAGATTTGTTTATTATTTGCCAGGTAGCTTTTGATTTATTTTCGGCCGTATTAATGAAATGATTGTTTTGTGCTTTTTGTGTTAGGTTAATAATTTTCCTATAAAGTTTGGTGTATTTTTTAAAAACTAATTTATGTTTTAAATCCTTGTTTAATCGATAGTCCCAAAGTAGCTGTCTTTGCTTATTACTACATATTTTTATTCCGTGGGATATCCATTTAGTTTTCTTGTTAGTTTTGATGATTATAATTTTCTCCGGAATACATAATCGGTAAATAAGAGAAAAATCATCCATGAAATGGTCGAAAGCTTCGTTCGGGTCCTTAGCATCGTATACTTGCTTAAAAGATAGGGAGCTAAGATGTCTCCTAAAAATAATTAAGTTTTCCATACATATATCTTGCTTTTTTGTTTTCCAATATTTTAATTTGCAAGTTTTATTTATTGGTACTTTAAGAATCTGTGATGTATGATCTGAAAGGATCAGATCTATAACCTCAGCCTGACAGTCTTTCCGATAGTTGTGTGCAAAATTATCAATACAGGTATTACTTTTTAACCTAGTTGTAGTATAAAGCGCCAATGTTAAATTATACTTCAAAAGAAAATATTCGAATTCAAGTGCGGTTTTATTTCGTTTCAAGACATCAATATTGAAATCTCCGCATAGAACAATCCTCTTATTTGAAGATTGACAAACTTTATTTAAAATATAATCAAGTTTATCGTAGAATACTTCATAATTATATTTTGGTATTCTATAAATACAAATAATAATAAGTTTATATGCTATTATTTCTACAGCGCAGCATTCAAAGATGCCTGAAATTGACTGTTTGGCTATGTCTGATATTTCTCTAAACTGCAACCCTGCTCTAACGAAAATAGCTGTTCCTCCTCTCTTTGTATTTCTAGAGAAGAAAGCGGCTGGACAGAAATTTGAGATGTGTAATAAATTTTCATAGCCAGCTTGCATAAAATGTTCAGTAAAACAGAGAACATCTATAATAGTTCCTTTGTTGAGTAATTCTACCAGTTTTACAGTTAGTATATCGGATTTATTAATAAGACCAGCTATATTTTGGTGTAAAATGTTAAGGTAATTAACGAAAAAATTGAGAAGTTAAACATTGTTGTGAATTTGTAGTATTATCGTTATGACTTTGATTTTGAGGATGGCAGTTCACTTCCAAGTGCGTAGTATTCTGGCTGCCTAAACAAAGAATCAGGTCTTGCAAATCTTTTAAAACTAACTTTAAACCACTGTTATTTAAGGTTCCATAACGCCTATTGTAATTTTGATATTTATAAGGTAGATTAAGATTTGAGTCAAGTAAGTATGCATAGTTGCATGTGTTAATATCTAAGTATAACAGGTTATTAAAAGTTTCTACTCGACTGTTAAACATTATGTTGGAATCTGTCATATATCTATAGGTTGGTAAACAAATAATGAAGTTTGTGTGATCTAATGGTAACAATTTTTCCCTAATAAACATCACAAGTTGTAAATAGTTATGCGTTTTCCGAAAGTCTTCTTCGCCGATGTAGATAACACAATAGTCCTTGTGTGTAAAGTGCTGAACTTTTTCTTCAATTTTGTCAAGTAATTGCCATAGTCCACATGTAGGTTTACGATAGTGACATATGTCAAAGTCACATAGTGTAGTTCTTTCGACAAGTTTGTATAGTCTGTTTGACGTTTCACTGCTTATCAGGCATATATTTTGTCTTTTTGATGGATGTTCTATGACTTGAGTTAAACGTATGCCTTGAGTTAACTTTGATGTGCTCGGTTTCTCAGTATCATCTGAAGGAGGCGTGAGAGTATCTTCACTACTGTTATTTTTCAGTTTTTGTGATAATTTGTTTCTTATTTTATTAGTATTTTTCTTTGGTGTTAAGCTTCTATGTTTGAGTGGACTATCCGTAATTTTTTTGTAAATGGTATTTTTTTTTAACCAGGTCTTCATTAGTTTGCTTCAGTTTGCTATTTTCTAATGTCAATATTTCAATTTCTTTATGAGCGCTGTTCAATTGAGATTTAAGCATTTGAATCTCATCATTTAATGTTTTTATTTTGTGTTCTTCTTCGTCATCTGATATATCTGGCATACTATTTGATGTATAATTTAGAGTTTGCGAGATTATGTCGCTATCTTCGTTTGTTGGCTCAGATTGGACACGGGTGCGACGGAATGTTATGTTTTCCAGGAAGTTCATGATGTAAATTTATTTGTTTATTAAAATTTATTATTTCAAAAATTGAGCGCTTATTTTGGGGTTCGAACTCGCGGTCAGACCACAGTTCGGTTCAGAGGTGGCTGTCTAAGCCGCTCGACCAGCTGGTAGTTACTTGTTGTATCGAAATTGACGACCGTATTGAGTTTAATACATGTTAATATGTTTAATAGATGATAGATGTCGCTGTTATCAATATTATATTAGTAATTATTTCCTTTTTAGGTTTGACAACACTGATTTTAGTTTGGCAGCACTGGATGTTGTTTAGTTCTTATATGTGGTGTAAGATGGTGCTGTCAACGATTCACAACATTCAAATAAAAAACGGAACTTTCGATAAAAATTTAGCAAATCTTTATGAAAAACTTGTTGAATGTAGTAAGCGATCAAAGTTTAGTGAGTGTTATTGCCATAAATAACTGGGTCTATGTCCACAATTCACTTTTTTAGCTTAGTTTTATCGATAATGATCACTGTTTACTTAACTTAATTTCGCAATGTTTTGTTATTAATCACTAACAAAAGTCGTCAATAACACTGTCACAATAAGTTTGTGTGTCCAGGTTCACTTTTGAGCACTTTTCACAGTTCAAAGATAAATTAAACTATTTTTCTAATATATTTTGTAGGAGCACAATTTACTGCATTGTTTACTTGGCGGCGCCATCTTTGAATGGCGCTATGTGACACTTGAAGTGCCTCCAACATATCGGCCCGGTCTTTAAGGAATTTTAATAGATCATCCACTTTGAGCTGTGTCTTGGAGTCACCATTTCGAGAGAATAACGTACCTCGGTGTTGTTCCCATTCACGTTCTGTATTTTGATCCAATTTAGAAACTATTATATAAATAACAAGTGTATCCCACGAGTCAGTAGGCTCACCTAGTATTTTTAATGCTCTTAAATTCTTTAAGACTGCATCGATTAACCGTCTAAGAAGAACTGGTGATTCCTTGCTTACATTTTGCGTAGTAAACAATGACTTGACATGATTATGTACCAATAATCGGTTGTTATTGTAATGATTGAGCAGTAATTCCCATGCAACACAATAATTATCACTCGAAAATTCCACTGAATCTATAACCAATTCTGCGCTGCCCTTAAGTGATGATTTAAGATAATGATACTTTTCTATATTACTAAGTTCACTAGAATTATGCACTAACGACTGGAAACTATCCCTGAATTCTAACCAGTTCTCAAATGAGCCGTCAAAGGTGGGCATAGAAATAGTAGGTAATTTAACAGATTTTCTATGATGACTACATTTACTTGAACTGTCAGTAACCTGATTTTCGTTTAACATACATTCCGCTTGCGACATTATACTATAATAACTGTTCTCCAACAATTCTCTTTGCGTTAACTGTTCATCTACATCAGAGACTGATTCCTCAAGCTTAGACTGAATGCAATTGAACTCACTGAATAGACTAATAGCCCCCTGAACGCGTAATTTAAGATCAATGCGTTTTTGATTAGATAATGTTACGTCTTTAATGGATGACAGATAATTTGAAAACTTGGTTAATCGACAATACCGCGTTTTTTATTAAGTTCTTTAATTAGATTAGTATTTTCACAAGTAATAGACCTATACGGAGATTTATCGCGGCTTTTAATAGTTGAAAGGGAATCGTCATCACTCATTTTGGTGGAAAGTAGTAATCACTTGGGGTACTTACGCTATAATGATGATATTTGGCGGAGTTACTGGGCACGGAAAGAAATTTGCAATGCACACCCAATTCTCACTGAAAATAATAAAGGCACTGTGTCACACAACTGAAATGGAGATGGAGTGAAAATAGGCAGGATGGCTGGCCAAACCTCTTATGCGCTTTTTCAGATCTGGAACCGGCTTCTCCTGGTTACTGCGTAAGCCTCCAATGGTTACAGCAGGTCTCAAGAAGGGCGAAGAAAACGTAGAAGTTGTGACTGCAGACTTTAATTTTCGAATAATAAATTGTAACAAAATTAATGATGATGCGCGTGCAAGTACAAAGTTTTGGTTTTTTCTAGCGGTTAAGTTTAACGACAGTGCATTGTAGACGTCAGTGCGGTGGGGTCCTCTCATTGGCTGTCAAGATGGTATCACGCTATCGCCGACCAATAGGATGCGGACGAAATTATGCGATCTCACGTTTAGTTTTAGTGGTGGTGGTGTAGCTTCGAAGCTTGAACAGTGTAAAAAACTTGGCCATAATGAAACAGTATGTTGGTACAAGGCACGTTTAGATGTACAGAAAGCGCAAACTGATAGTGAGGTTAATTTTTTAGGCAAACGGAATTAAAACTTACAGTTGTAACTATACATAACATGCCAATAGAATCATTGATAGACACTGGCGCCAACTGTAGTTTAATCAGACAATCTATTGCTAAGCAACTTCGATGTAATATATTTCCATGTTTCAAATATCTTACAGGAATAGCTAATGTTACAATCGAAGTTTCTGGCAGAATAACCGTTCCCATAAGATTTGATGATATATACATTGAACTTGATTTATTTGTTGTCAGTGACCAACTTCTCAATTATAATTTATTAATTGGTAGAAACATAATTACTGATTGCGAGGGAAGTAGAAAACGTAGAAAACAATTAATGAATGTAGAATTACAAGTAAATTCCTTACATCAACAAGATTATTGTGATGTTCAAATGGCAGAGTTAAAATCAAAAATAAATCTCTTGGACCAGAAATTGCAACAACAAATTATAAATATTTTTGAAAGATATAAAACCATATTAAATAAAACAGGATCAGTCACGACAGGAGAGTTAAGAATAAGGCTAAAAAGTGATAAGGTAGTAAATTACCGCCCATATCGTTTGGCACCCTGTGAAAGAGAAAAAGTAAAACTCATTATCCAAGATTTATTAGAAAGTCACATAATACGTGAGAGCGATTCACCATTTGCAAGTCCGGTAATCCTAGTGAAAAAGAAGGATGGCGGCGATAGGCTTTGCGTTGATTATAGGTCCTTAAATAAAATTATTGAACGAGATACATATCCTATCCCTCTCATTGAAGACCAAATTGATAAATTAGGAAAGGCTAAATTCTACATTTCCATAGATATGAAGAACGGGTTCTATCAAATTCCAGTCTCTAAAGATTCTTCCAAATATACAGCCTTCTCAACCCCTGACGGACATTATGAATTTATAAAAATGCCATTTGGCATTTGTAATGGACCGTCTGTATTCCAACGAGCTATTTCTAAGGCAGTTTCACATTTAACTTTTTTACTAGTTTACATGGATGATATCCTTATTCCATTTGTGACTATTGAAGAAGGTTTAAAATACTTAGAATTGACGATTTCAGTTCTGGCTACATCCGGTTTCAAAATTAATCCAAAATACTTAGGTAGGCAAATATCGCAAGAAGGTGTCAGGCCTAGTCCATCTAAAATTAATGCCTTAATAAATTCACCTATTCCGCGTAATATTAAACAAGTACGGCAGTTCATGGGTTTAACTTCGTACTTTAGAAAATTTATCCCAAATTTCGCCACACAAACCGCTTGTATTACTAGATTAACACAAAAGAACCAAAAATGGGACTGGGGACTTGAACAGAACGTCGCGAGAGATTACGTATTAAACTACTTAGTGTCTAGACCTTTGCTATCAATTTTCGATCCTAGCTTGCAAACTGAATTATACACCGATGCTAGTGCTATAGGATATGGTGCTATCTTAACGCAGAAATTTAATAACGAATCTAGAGTGGTTGCCTATTTTAGTAAAAGGACTACTCCTACAGAATCAAAATATAGTTCATGCGATTTGGAAACCTTAGCCATTTACAATGCATTAAAACACTTTAGGGTTTATCTGTTAGGAATTACCTTCAAAATCATAACTGACTGTAACGCTATTAGTCAACCATGAATAAAAAAGACCTGTCACCTCGCGTAGCTCGCTGGTGGGGTCAATATATAAGCTATGTTGATTTCCTCAGTCGCAATCCTATAGAACCTCCCATAACTACTCCCTGTACTGTAAATATAATAGATGATCCCCAATCTTGGTTAGAACTATCACAACAAAGAGATCCTGAGACATTAGCCATAATAGATAGAGTACAAAGGGGAGAATTAGATTCAAACCAGTATGTAGTTCGTAATAATTTGCTATATTATAAGATTAATCCAAATGGAGAATTAAAATTATACATTCCAAAGGGTACTAGGTTGAACATTTTGCGTCTAGATCACCACGAAAATTGTCATATTGGTTTTGAAAAAGTAATTGCTAAAATTCGTGAGCATTTTTGGTTCCCAGCAATGACGGCCTTTGTTCGAAAATATCTGTCTCACTGTTTAGTCTGTATTGAACGCAAGGGTCACCATGGACCGAAACAGGGCTACTTACATCCTATTCAGAAAACTGCTTTACCTTTTCATACAATCCATTTGGACTGTACGGGACCCTTCACCCAATCCACTGAAGGTTTTAAACATATTTTATTGATAGTGGATAGGTTTACAAAATTCTGCATACTAAAACCACTCAAAACCCTTAATGCACAAGAATTAATACCAATATTACGAGATACTATTACCCTGTTTGGAACACCTTCTTTAGTGATTTCTGATAGAGGAACTTATTTTAGTAGTAGACAAATCAGGTCATTTTTTGACGAACTACATATAGAACATCACTTAATTTCTACTGGTACCCCCAGAAGTAACGGACAAGTAGAAAGATACGTATTTACTGTGACTGACATGCTTAATACCATGTGCAATGGACAGTCAGATTGGCCGAACGTCTTATGGAAAGTCCAACAATCAATTAACACAACTATACAGAAATCTACAGGCTTTACTCCTTTACGTTTACTTATTGGTGTAGATGCAAATATTCCCGCTGTCCAAGCACGTTTAGACGATGTACTTAATGAAAACGATAGACAACACCCAATTAATTTAGAGGCCGATCGAGATAAAGCTAAACAACATCTTATACAAGTCGCGGCATAATTCAAAGAACGTTTCGACGCTACTCGTCGAAATAAAATAAATTTTAACATTGGAGATGCAAGGGTCATAGACGTAATGATAAATTAGCACCAAAATTTAAAGGACCTTATGAAATTTCCTCTATCCTCCCTAATGATCGGTATAATTTGCCAGGCATAGGTAGCTTACGAAATATATCAGTAGCTAAAGAAAAATTGAGGTTTTGGCCCGGTGAATTAATTGATGAAAATGTGATTACTGAAAATGCCATTGACTTACGTTACATAATAATAAGGTACGTAGTCTTAAATATGATTGTAAGTAGATTGTGATTGTTAACAAAAATGTCATATACGCTGGGCGATATTTTACTTGGTGCTTGTCTAGCTCACTGGCAGCGGGTGAATGGGACTTGCATGTCGAGGTAATCGATAAACATTTTCTGCTGGTCGGTCTCTTGCTTGGTGTAAGCCTATCCCACAAGCAGCGGGTGGAGGGGGCTTGACATGTCTAGGCAATTGGCAAACAAAATATAATATAATTGTTGCACAATCACAATTTGCAGTGTAATGTACTTCGAGAGCGAAGTACTTGTCAGTATGGCCGTGATATATATATATATATATATATATATATATAAACAACATATGTATATATATATATATATATATATATATATATATATATGTTGTATATATATATATATATATATATATATATATATATATATATATATATATATATACAACATGTAACAGAATAAACGCAAGACCTGAAAGTAGTTTGCTCAGAATCGGCTTCTGAATCGATTCCCATCATTATTTATACGTGTTAATTTTCTCCAGAAATATCCTTCATTTAATCTAAATTAGGACCACTGCGTAAAACCAACGTAATCAAATATTTTATTCAGGGAATTATAAGCCTTAGCTCAAAGTAATAAAAGCCCATAAAAATGCACGGCTGAATTTGTAGATCGCTTAATATCCATCCATACACACACGTAAAAAAATCAATACATTTTAGAATAAAGTATGATAGTGTGCGAAAGGTAAAATATTTAATTTAAGAAAGATTAGTCTTTATTTCCAAGCAATACGTCTTACTTAACTGCACAACCGAATTTGTAAAAATCAAGGAACTTATAAATATGTAATGCTTACGCATGAAATTGAATAATCTAAATATTACTTTAAGACTCACGCATAGAGTTTAAATTGCATCACTAAATGTCAGAGGGAAAAATACTCCGCGCAGGACAACGACAACGGTGGATTGTGTCTCTTTCTTGCAACGCCAGTGTCATGTCAGTGGTAGTAATAAAAAAAAGAGTAGTTTTTAAACTCCGTAATAGTAGAAGTTTTTTAGCTTGTTGGCTGATGAACACGCATGAAACCTGCTACCAAACCTTACCTTAATTAAAGTATTAATTTAAAATATAATTATTTTAACATTTCATTCAATAATACTGTTACGAAAAAAATAAATTGTAAAAATAATTGTAATTGGTAGTAACTTTTAAAATAAGTATGGCAACCCATGATGGCGTCCTAAAAACAATATGGCTGATACTCTAGTGCGTTGAAGTCGTATTTCTGCTTGTTGCAAATTAATCAACTTAGAAATTGTTAGTACAACATGGTGAAAACTTGCTGTATAAAGTGGTGTAATCGGGAAGCGTATGCTGGTTGTGGATCTTCATTTTTTAGGTGAGTTTTTGCCTTTGTTTACATTATACTAACAGTAGGGTAACAACAAATCTGATTACTTAGAACTAACCAATCTATGACAAATGTAAAGGTAGCAGTAAATGCAATTACATATATTTATAAATATATAATGTAGAATTTAAAAATCCAGCAACAGCTTAACTATACATTTTGTGCCTATTTGGCCAACAATAATACAATTGTGAACGGCTGTACTATGATTCTTACATGTTAAGTTATAAAGATATTAAATAAGGGATACTGCTATACAAACCATTTACAAAACATTTATTTTCAGGAAGTTCCACCAGAAAAGCGCATTAATGTTTTGAGCAACATTATTTTAAAACGGGCTCAAAAACGAAACCTACAGGATGTTAACAAGGTATTAATTTTTAAGTGTCCTTTCGATAGTGATTCAAATGAAACCAGATATTTTGTTGCAATTATAATTTGGCAATTATTCAAATTCTATAATTGTTTGATAATTCAGGGAAAAGAAAATTTGGAGCCAACCCCAGGCACTTCAATGGAACCTCCATTTAAGAAAGCCCGACAAGAACAAGATTTTGAAAATGTAGTTGCCGAGAAGAAAATCCTTCAATATAAAGTAAAATTACTATCTCAGCGCTTGAAGAGGCGGGATAGTAAAATTAATAACCTCAAATCTGCCTTAAATATTATGAAGAAAAAGTGTTCTAATTTTGAAGAAGTAGAAAGTGTGTTAGTTAATAACTTCAGTAACAGTAACAGTATGATTTGTTAAATAAAATATTCAAATAACCTAGTCGTTTTTACTTTTATTTTCACCTTAGACTAAACTAGAAACTGTACAAACCGACAATAGGGTGGACAGTGGCAGAAGCAGTGCATATTGTGGTGCCTAGATGTTTATTCCTAGATCGAACTCACTTTTACTAAACAGGTGTTATTTGATTCGAAATTTTTGATTGACAATATTTCTAAGATTAGTAAAAGTATATTCATGTATACCCTGCACACAGAAATATCTCATTCTCAATATTTTGTGCATGTGATTTGTATGTTTGTAAAACCCCCCGCGACACAAGGATTAAATTCCTTACAGCGGGAGTCGTTTTTTATTCAAAAAAATAAAAAGAGATTTTAAAAGAGGTAATGAATAAACTATATTGATATTATCTGATCTACTATTAATTTTTCATTTTGTCATTAGTTTTTAATTTAAAAAAAATATTTTCTTAATGTCCTACCGCATTAAAATCCAATTAATCATGGATAAATAACAGTAAGCCACGGGTTCTTAATCTAAATATCTTTCAAACTTGTCATGTTTTCCACATTGTCCTAATATCCGCAGCGTCTGCATGGATACATTATTAGAAAGAGATAACATCCACTGATGTGGCTTTACTCTTCGGAACGTTTTTTGTGTGCCCGTCATCATTCCAGTTAGGGTATAAGTTCCTTGGTAAAAATAACAATATCATTTCTATCCTTACCTACACACACACGTAGGTTTTTACATTTAAGCTAGTTAAATAAAAACATCATTTTAGGAAATTTCAAACTTATCTCAAAGCAATAAAGCTTTTTTAAATGCATTACTGAATTTGTAATTCCGCATTCACAATATTTTGTAGAGAAATGACAAAATATTAGAAAATCATAGGTACGTTTTTTGCAAACGCTAAATCAATATGAAAGAGCGAGATGCAATAATTTACTGACTTAGCCCTTTGAGTTCCCGCTTTTGTTTGATATGCCACCGGCGCACGTGCCGCCAAATTAGTCATTCGCCGGCAACCGACAAGTGAATTACGGAATTTTGTTGTTGTTGTTTACGCGCGCGATGGCTTTCCGGTACAGCAATATCCAGTGTACTGAGATGGTGAGGACACTGGCTCGTTGCGACGATAATGTGGAGTTAGCGTGTCGAGTCTTCAATGAACGACATGGTACCAGAGTGAGCGCCAGGACAATGCTAGGTGCAACTCAGCGCCTGAGGGACTTCGGTACGTTTCGTCCTAACACGGCCTTGGATAGAGGGACGAATGTGCGCTCTACTCGTTTGCAGGAAAACATTCTCGATTATTTCGATGAACATCCAGAGAGCAGCACGAGGGAAGCAGCGTCGTTGTTTGACTGCAGCCACATGTACGTGTGGAGAACGTTACGTGCTGATGGCGAACACCCCTTCCATCTACGACGTTGTCAGGAGCTAATGCCGACTGACTACTTGCCACGACTGCAATTTTGTAGATGGTTGTTGGAAAACTGGCAACGAAACATCATCTGGACGGACGAGAGCACCTTCACACGAGTTGGTATTTACAACCAACATAACATGCATTTGTGGAGGCACGAAAATCCACATGCATGTCGTGTAGACTCATTTCAGCACAGGTTCTCCGTGAACGTGTGGGCGGGAGTTGTAGGTACACACTCGGCCCTGTGTTTTTACCGAGGTTGACTGGAGATACCTACCTACACTTCTTGCAAGAGATATTGCCCCAGTTATTGGAGGAGGTCCCTCTCTCGTTGTTACGACGACCCGTGTTTTACCAACATGATGGAGCTCCCGCGCATTTCACGTGGAACGTTCGACGGCATCTTGATGCGGAGTATGGCTCTCATTGGATTGGACGTAGAGGACCTATACCGTGGCCTCCCAGATCTGCCGATCTAACACCGTTGGACTTTTTTTTGTGGGGTCGAATAAAATCGCTAGTGTATGTAAACGAAGCAACCAGTATAAATGACCTCAAACATAAAATTGAACTCGCGTTTGTTAAAGTGAAAAGTGAAACTGAAGTGCTTAACAAATTAAAAATTAACTTAAGAAAACGTGCAATAATGTGTACCGAGCAAGGTGGTGGACATTTTGAAAATCTTTTAAAAAGAGGACGAAGAAGAAGTATTTAGTGTAAATAGCTCAGGTATGTACCTTCGTAATACTTATTTACTACTGTAAATACATAAATGATTGAAATCTTTTAAACACTGAATATGTTTTATACCTATGTAATAAAACCAAACCTTGATGTACAGCAATGTATTTATTTCTTTCTTCACAATCACTTTAACACTAATCCGTCTCTACAGGCTATACAAATTAAACTCCCCGGTGTTCACTTGACCATCATTAGAATAAGACTGCTTCACCAAACCCACAATGATTTAACAACTAAACTACCCTATTTTAATCAATACAACTTCTAGCCTCGTATAATATTCTAACAACTTCCGGGAGTATCATCATTATTTAAATTTGATATTTCGAAATGTTTGATTGAATAGTATTTCTGAATTTAACATAATATATAAAGTAATCTACAAATAATTAATTATTTAATTATCACATCCACAAGATTTGACAATTCATCAAATAATTGCAATACTTCCGGTAAGCTTAATTACAAATTACATACATTAGAATCAACAATTTTAAGTTTTATTAATCTTTCGAAATAAATCACAACACTCGGCCATCCAACGGCGTGCTATCTCTGGAGCACGCAATAAATCACAACACTCGTACATGGTAAGTAATTAATTCATAACATATAAATTATAACTCATAACTTAATTTTACAATATATAACATTTCTTATAGAATCAGAACCATAATTACATCCTGTGTAATTTTTATAACAACATGCATACACAATATTCATTTATTTTTCAGAATTTGCATCTAGATCAGACTCTGAGGAGCTGGATTCAGAACCAGAAGATTTGTTCAATGATAACGCTTGAAAATGGATCCAAGGACGCATTCTATCAGCTGCTACGATACTGTCATATCGTTTGGTGTTGAAGCCTGGGATATTAACAATTTCATACCGGTCGTTTCCTAAACATTTTATTACTTTGAAGGGACCAATGAATTTGGGCATTAATTTTTTGCTTTTTCCGGCATTGTTGTAACTGACTTTTGTTATTTTTACTAAATCACCGACCATGTATGACTTAGCGGGAACTCTTTTAGAATCGTATAATTGCTTTTGGCGTTTTTGACTTTCATTAATGTTAATTGTAGCCTCGTGCCTAATTTCATCAATATTTGCAGATGTTGACGAGCAAGAATTATCTAATGGGTCTTGTCTATTTTCTGTATCCGTAATAGCATCAACTAATAGCATATTCTCAATTGGACCCTTTAACTTAACGCCAAACAACAGCTCTGATGCGCTTCTCTTTGTTGTTGCATTAACGGTGTTGTTTATACCCCATTGTACTCTCCCCAGCTGCTGGTCCCAGATGCGTTCGTCTTTACTAGAGTTTTGAGTTGCTTAAGATCTAAGGGTAGTTTGATTAAATCTTTCTGCCTGACCATTCGCCCTGGGACAAGCAACTGCGTTGAGCACATGTTTAATCCCTCTACTACTACAAAATTCTTTGAAAGATCCTGACGTGAAAGCTGTACCCCTGTCCGATATAATTCTGGTAGGAATACCGAAGTCATTGAATAAATTATCTAGTGTTTTAATGACATTTTTAGTTTTTGTATCTTTAACTGACCTAGCGAACAGATATTTTGTGAACGCATCTACTATGGTTAAGATGTAAGAGTTACCGGACTTGCTCCTAACGAATGGTCCTAAGTGATCTAAGTGTAGAGTGTGGAAGGGTTGCTCTACCTTTTCAATAGGATGAAGAAACCCCGTACGTTCCCTTCCTGCGTTATCTTTATTGTAGGCGCAGTCAATGCAAGCTGCCACATACTTTTTTACGAAACGCCGCAGCTTGGGGAACCAGTATTGTTGCTGAATACGTTCCAGGGTTTTAGCAAAGCCAAAATGACCTATATCGTCATGGTTGGCCTTACAAATCTGCCACCCAGCATTCTTGGGAATAACTAATCTCAAATCCTCGCCCATCTTCCGGAATAAGGTATGATTTTTAATAGTATAATGTTTTTTTATGTCCGAACTCTCTTCATCCATACCTGGGGTTTTACTCTTCAAGCTAATTTTAATTCCAATCCAAAACCAATGCGATTCCAATGTCAATTTTGCAGTCACGTGATCCGGTACTCTTGAATACAATATTGTCAGCATTGGATTGAAATCGGGATTGCCCCGAGATTGTTTTGTTAGAAGTGAAGTTAGCTACGTTGCGGGCCGCTCGAGTGTTGTTCAAGTCTTGACGATTAACCGGTAATAGGTCTTTAAAATGCTATATCTTTTTAATAACAAAACTGATTTATAATATGTGATATAAATAATTGTTAATTTAAATAATTTTAATGTTTCCAATGCATTGGGTGTAAAAAAAAATAACATTATTAAATCAACCACGGCTTTGGCTGTATGCGGAAGAATCGTTGCCTACACTGTTTAAAAAATATCAAGTGGCGCGTAAAGTTACCAAATTTTAATTTGATGTGGTACTGTGAGTGGAGTGCGAGTTAGTTGGAACATTAAAATTGCATTAAGTTCCTTTTATTATTAAAATAATTTGTGTCCGTTAAGTTACTTAAATAGATTAAATTACAATTTTAAAGAAGTGGTAAGTAAACATACAATTTTACTGTATTGCTGTATAGATAAACGTTTTTAATTATTCATCAGTAAAATATTGTAATTATTACCTGATACATGGTTAATAAAAGTATTCCAATTTTAGCTAAAATGACGAATCGACCAACGTATTCTCAAATAAAATGTTTGGTGGAATTCCTGGAGCAAAATCCAGGCATAGCCAAAGGCTTGCTTCGGACCACTCAAGCCAAATTGGAAACGAAGCGAAAATGGGCAAGCTTGGCAACCTCCTTGAATTCTATTGGAGGTGCTAATAAAGATGGTCAAGGCTGGGCTAAGGTATTAAAAAAATCAATTAGACATTAGAATCACTATTATCAGGCAGTAATTAAATAGCAAGTAATTTCATTAACATTAATGCATGTTTTAGTATTGGGCTGAGAAGAAATGTCGTTTGAAGAAACAGTGCGCACAACTCTCATCTTCAATGAAGCGCACTGGTGGTGGGACAGTAGACAACTTGCCAACATTATCTGCTCTAGATAAAAGGGTGGTGGCAGTGATGGGTGGACAAGAGTTTGGGACTGGCAACTCAAGCTTGGCAGTCAATCCATTTCCTGAATTGGTATGTCTATAAAATTTAACACAACTGTGATATTTATTTAATACATTATATTTTATTTATGAAATAACAACAACATATCATTTTATTGTTTCAGCCGAGATCTGTTGGTACAGAACCACAGGTTGTTGAAGAAGAGGTAAGCCACCATGACGTCATGGAAATGCAGTTCGAGCAACCGGTGCATGTTTCCCCTATACTTGGCACATCACATAGTGAAATAATACCAGAAACCATAAGTAAGTCTTGACGCGATATGATTCTAGTGCTAATTTTGTATTTTTCTTTCCTATTCAAAGAGTATACTAAAATAAACCTTTGCATAGTTGTGATTTGTATTCAAGAAAAGGATACACTCCAAATACCTTTAGTCAGTCACGCAACCCAACTTAAGTGTGTAACATTTGAAGTGGTTTGGCACTTATCACGTTACGAGCTATGGCATAAGGACTTGTTTTTTGTAACAACAGTTTGACACTACTTGAGTAAATTTATGGAGTTTCTATTTTTTTTATATATATTTCAGTACCTGTGACCACGCCACTACCGACTACGCCACTGTTGAGTAACTATCTTCCACGACGGCGACGCCGGTCTTTAACTCAGAGGCAGGATACAGTGACGATGGAACGGTTTGCCATGATGGAAGAGCGGCGGATTGAAGCCGAAATGACAACAGCCCAAGCATTAATTCAACTGTCGCAACAAATTGGCAATATTGCAAGGGCTTTTACATCTATAGCTACAGCAATTTCAGACGTAGCCAGAAAAATGCCAGAATCTTAAGAAAGGCATCTTAACAAATTTTTTTTCAGCAAAGACCTCCCTAAGATTTTTTTTTATGTATTAAACCGTAAAAATACTAAACATGCTAGTTAAATGAAGATTCCCAATAAGTTCCTAATCAAGCAAAATGTTCATAAAAAATATACAAAAAGTTCTTCCTAAAACGCTGCCAGCTGTTGTCTCTAAAATAAATGTATAAGGTATAGATTAGGTTATAGTAGGTAATTAAAAGATTTATTTTATTAATGGTTGTTTTCTTAGAAATTGCTAATTTATTTCTTGAAGAACAACATTTACAATAATGACTTACATTCTAAAAAGTTCTTATTTTACCTATTTAATAATGTTTTGCAAAAAAATATCAATTGTTATTAAAAGTAGGACACTACGGAAATATAAATAATTATTGTTAATGATGCATATATTATATAGTATAGCATATATTTTAATCTAATTTTATTTTAATACTACCATGCAAAAATAGTTTGAAACAATGCTTTTACACCTATAATAATATATTATAAACCTACCTACTTAGCTTTCTACTTAATCTGTTGTATAAAAAGGGCCCTTAAAACGTAAGAATCTATAGGCAAATGCAAATTTAGAGGTAGACATTGTGCTGCATACTGTATTGTTTCACCTTTTGTTAGTAATTTAAAATTAAGCATTGCCTGCTGTTTGACTATTATATGTAAAAACCTTTATAAGGTACGATGAGAACCTTATAAAGTTTTAGGCTACCTTCTGCTTGCCCACAACTGCTGAACTAAAACATTTCGCTTTTCGATGCCTTGTCTTAGTTCAGCAGCTGTGCTGCTAGTTGAGTCTTGAGAAGTTACAGTTGGGTAATCATTCCCATATTCTGCTGTATATGCTGCTCATCTTGGTCAAAATAAATCCTATTGATACACATGTTGTGTAAAACACAACAAGCATTAATTATTTTGGCTGCTACATCAGGATGATAATGTAGAACCCTATGCCCGATTAAGCACCGCCACCTGTTTTTGAGGACACCAATGGTACGTTCTACGGTATTCCGTGCAGTGCAGTGTAACTTGGTGTAATATTCCTCAGGGGACCCTTGATGAGCATCTACAATAGGTGTCATCATGTATTCCCTCTGGGCATACCCGGAATCACCTGCAAAGTAAAATAACTTAAAATGTATTCACAATCAACAAAACTACAATCTCAGATTAACTATTTAAATAATTTACTTGCCTAGTAAAAATACAGTTTCCCCATTATTATTTAATTCAATTAAATGTTGTTTCACCGGATGCTGATTCCAGACGAAACTATCATGTGATGCTCCTCCAAATGAAGCATCTACTGACAGTATTCTTAAGTCTGAATCAGCTATCTGAAAATATATAAAACAAAGATATTTAACTAATTTCATAAGCAATGAATTACAATTCAGTAATAACCAAAAATATTGACTAACAATCATAACATTTCTTGAATGAAAATGTTTGCGATTAAAAAATCTCTCTTCATTTTCTGATGGTCTAATTATGGCTATATGAGTGCCATCAATGCATCCTATAACAGATGGTATACTGAATTTTTCAAAAAATCTGAAACAAGACATGTTACATAGTTACTGCTATTGTAAAATCAATGCACTTTGAACATAAAACATTATTAAGTTCAATAAATGAGTTGGGTATTTCTCATTACCTACCTCAGTTTTACAGCATCTCTTTCACGACGAGTTTGAGGAAACTTAATCCATTTCCTTTGTATTAAGGGATGGTTAAGAGCTGCTGTTACCTCTCGAATAGAACGAGAAGTAGATTGCTGACTCATTAGGGTCCCATAACTGCCTCCAACTAGCCTTTGGTAACTCCCAGTAGCATAAAAGGACAATGCCACTAAAACCTATGAGAAATAAGTACTTATTAAGCTATTGATCTTGTAAACAAATGTCATGATAACATTGCTAGGTCATGCATCAAATGGAACTTATTTACTTACCTTATATTTTGGTAATAAATCACTTCTTCTCTTAGGGGATTGCATAAAAGGCTTTATGTTTTCGAATATTTCGTGAAACAAATCCTTGCTCACCCTATAATTGGCTTTAAACTCGTTTTCATTCATCGAAAACGCTTTCTCCGTATAACGCATCATCCGACGCTCATCTCGTCTTTGTTTCAGTTGTTTTTTATGGGAATTTAACGAAACACTGTACATTACCGCTAATCGTGCCGTATTAAACACTTTTTATCGAAAGAAAACCACGTAAAACACAAAACAATGTCTTAAAAGTTACTCTTTAGTAATTGGAAAAATCACAATCAACATTCAATCCCACCGTAATATTGGCGCAATAAGCAGCTGTCAAAATAAACTCAAGAGTACCGTTTAGCGCCCAGTCCGATTTCAATTAGTTCCCCATAATAAACACGCAATTTCAAACCAATGTGGCGCTAGCATCGAACTCAAGAGTGCGAAACGTCACAATTCCAATGTCGACCGATCGGAATTGAAATCAAGAGTAAGCCCCCTGGCTTTAAGATTCGAATTATGCGCTGTAGTTCGGGATCGGCAATTTGTAGCGAAAGTATCCAATTATTGGTAGTAATATTTAAAGTGTTTACAAAATTTGACAAATTCTTACTAGATGACGGGTTTCTGCAGAGGGCATCAACGTGGTTCATGCGACACCCAGGACGATATTCTATACTGAAATCGAAGTCACTAATTTGCAACCACCATCGCGCTATTCTGGGAATCAAGTCTCTCTTGGTTAGCGTAGTCCTTAAAGCATTACAGTCGGCATATACGGTAAATTTGAGACCAAAGAGATATGGACGAAACTTTTTCAAAGAGCAAACAACGGCCAGAGTTTCGAGCTCATAAGAATGAAGATATTTTTCTTCTGGCGTGGTCTGCCTACTAAAATATGCACTGGTTTCAGTACACGTGGACTGGACTGCCACTGCAATAGAATGCCGCCTAACCCTAAAGAACTTGCATCAGTGTGTAACTCCGTTTCTAAGTTGGGGTTATATAAAGCTAGTAATGGGCGTTCTATGAGCCGAGATTTAAGTTCCGTGAAGGAGTTTAACTGATCTGGAGTCCATTGCCAAGAGACTTCCTTTTTCAATAGCTGGGTAAGAGGCCTAGCGATTTCTCCGAAACCCTTAACAAATCTCCTAAAATAACTGGCGAGACCAAGAAATTGACGCAGTTCATGGACATTGGTCGGTACCGGAAACTTTTTTACCGCTTCAATCTTTCTTTCGCTGGGTTTGATACCCTCCGCTGAGACATCGTAACCTAAATATTCAATGGTTTCATCAAAAAATCTACATTTCGACAACTTAAGGGTAAGGCCAGCATCATGAATAAGTTCTAAGACATCTTTTAGCTTTTGAAAACCATCATCGATCGTAGTTGATGGGATAAGGAGGTCGTCCATATAAGCAAGAGCAGAGTCGAATCTACGTTGACCTAATAACTTATTGATCATTTTCTAAAATACTGCTGGGGCATTTGCCAAACCAAAAGGCATACGCTTAAATTCGTAGTGGCCGTCTGGAGTGACAAATGCTGTTAAATGGCGACTTTCTTTCCCCACTGGTATTTGATAGTAACCCGATGCCAAATCCAGTGTAATGAAGTATTTATTACCACTCAAACCAGAAATTTGATCATCGATCAGTGGCAACGGGTATCTATCTTTAATGGTCTTATTATTTAGGGCGCGATAATCAACACATAGTCGTGATTCTCCATTTTTCTTTTTGACTATTAGTATTGGACTTGCGTAACTAGACTCGGATTCTTGAATTATGTCATTCTTAATTAATTCATCTACAATTTCTCTAACTTTCTGTCGTTCGGGGTGCGATAATCGATAGGGACGGTAAACAACAGGAGCTTTGTCATTTAATTCTATGTTCATTTCAGTGACTTTTGAACATCCCAACTCACTAAGATTTTGAGCGAAACAAGATCTAAATTGAGGTATTAGGTTATGCAACCTTGTTAAAATAGTCTTATCAACGCTTGGTCCTACTTTTATATCTGTTAAGTCAATAGGTACCATCTGCTCACAAACGTTAGTATTAATTATCATGGCTTTTGTCTCTTGTACGGGCGTTACGCGAGCTATTAGTGTGTCAGCCTTAAATATCAGGGGAATTGTGGTTAACGATGTAACGAACATAACGGCTCGCTTATCCCTAACTTTGAAACAGCCTTGGTGAAGATGATATTCCTGATTAGGGCGCATTCTTGAACTTCCACCAAAATAAACGTCACCCGAAAAGCTCTCCTTGCAATAAACCCCAAGTAATCCTCCCTTTATAATAGTGGTGTCCCCTTCAACAAACAGATTGACTAAAGTTTCATCACGGAATTTTTCCGATGGCGAGTGATAGAAAAATAATCTTTCATTATCCTTCATAACCGTTACAGATGGTAATTCGGTAAAGTTCTGACCTATCAGTAATGCCGCGGGTAAAAATGAGTCATCAACAGCCAAAACATCTAACTCGATTTCTACTTCATCTACTCTAACTCTCACAGATGTGTGGAGTTTTGGTTGGACAATAGAATTGCCAAATCCTCTTATTGTAGGCAAATTATCAACTCTCTCATTAAGTGTAAGGAACCTGGCTACTGAATACTTAATAAGACTACAGTCGCTACCAAAATCAATAAAAGCATCAAACATACTATCATTCACGCAAATTGTTTTGTAATATTTACTATGACTAACGGTTGAGTCATTTGCTGAGAGAAGGGTTTTGGTATTTAAAAAATCTTCATTATTATCAACTGTCACCTCAGGTTTTTTATGTAAAGTTTCTTTTATAAAGTTTGCTTCTACACTAGACATTATTTTCAGGACGTTTTTGTCAGTGGATTGTTCATTTTTGGTACCGTTATTATGGGAAATTAAAGGTTTTCTATTGCAATCATCATAATTGTGACCAACACGACCACATTTAACACATGTTACAATGGGCTTAGTACAATTGCTGTATGAATGTCCACGCTCTTGACAATTGAAACATGTTAGATCACTACCCCTGTTAGAGGAATTCCTATTTTGACTGTTACTCGTGCCTCGAAAATCGCGCTTTTTAAAGGAGGTATTATTAGAAGTTGATGTTCGTGAGCTATCTTTAGTCTGAGTCAATTGCTGGGATGCTAGATAATTCAACAAATCCTCCGGTTCGCTACATTTAAGAGCTTGTGCTCCATTACGAACTGAAATATCAGTGATGCCAAATATAATGCAATCGACTGCCTTACGTCCACCTATATCACATCTACTTAGTAAAGAAAGCTTATCGTAAAAATAGTCTCTCAGAGTCTCATCATTACAAGACCTACGGCTTAGCATCTCTTCCAACAGCTTTCCGTAATTCTCTTCCGTTGGAAAAGCTTTTCTCATTTTATACTGCCACTCTTGCCACGAGAAATTGAGCGTTGGAAGGGACTCATACCATTTTTTAGCTAATCCAGACAATTTTTGTAATGAATAATGAATAGTTTGTTTTTCATCCCAATTGTATATAGCAGCACATTCATTGACTTTCCTTAACCAGCGCTCAACATCTTGTGACCTGTTATTTGGATCAAACTCCGGAACAACATTATTAGTATTTAAATTCTTACTAGGACCGTCCTGAAGTGCTGCAACGATCTTCATTAAGTCATCGGCTGTTAGACCTCCACCAGCTACTCGTTTAACCTTCGCGGGAATCTCTTCCTCTTCACTAGATGAGGACCTTCTACGCCGGCACCGCCTTGCAGGACGTTCGGGAGTAAAGCTTTCCTTACAGTCACCTGGAATGCATTTTCCAAAGCGCTTCACATCCAAACTCAACTCATTTAGATTATTAGACACTATGTGCAACTATGAATAAATTTAGTACATAGCTATAGCTACGTAGCTACTGAAGTCCAGTTACAAAACCTCTAAAACTACTTATCTAAGTACACTACAGCAATATTCCATTTCACATTTGCACAAATCTCATTCTAGGATAGCCAGCTACACGACTAATCCTTATGCCGCACAGTACTCAATTTGCAGTACGCAGTATGACACACTACAAAAAGTCAAAAACATCACTTTTGTATCATAGTGACTATTCTTTTGTTGGTTACCTTGCAACAATTCTACTTCAATATGTTTTATCTTCACAGCATGTGTACAGTTCCATACGGTTAATTTAAAAAAAGTTTAATTAGCTAACTAAACTGCATGGCGCTCTTATATGGCTTCACGGTACAGCTTACCTTCATATCTACACTTCATAGCACACCTACATGACTATATAATCATAGCGCACCTATATGGCTATACCTCACAGCTCACCTACATGGCTATACCTCACAGCGCACCTACATGGCTATACTTCACAGCTCACCTACATGGCTATACTTCACAGCTCACCTACATGGCTATACTTCACAGCTCACCCACATGGCTATACTTCACAGCTCACCTACAAGGCTATACTTCACAGCTCACCTACATGGCTAGAACATCATAGCGCACCTACATGGCTATATAACGTTACTTTTATTATCCAATTGTTCGAATAATATATACAAACATAATACTTACGGCGGTTTCTTTCCGACATGGCTCGCAGTTGATCCCGCTTCTGACTTGTAATAAAACCAAACCTAGTTATATTCCTAACCCATCAGTGTAGCAGAGCCTTAAGCTCTCACGCTGCGGTAGAGCCCAACGCAGCACTTTTCTTATCAGTCGGCCCGCCCGGGCGACTTGTTATTGTAACTATAGTCCGTAAGATAGTCTTAAGTTTCTATTGTATTAGAATTAATTAATAAATATGTTTTAATTAAGCAGTCTTACATCAAACTCTGTGAGCTCGGGTCGTAAATAATAAAATCTTATTTCGTCTCTTTAAATATTAATTTTTATTTCTATTTTTAAAAAGACAATTTCCCGCTCCCGAAATCTAACTGGCGCAGCCGGTAGGATTGCTGGTTGTTGCCTTCTCGAAAGTTTCGCGTGTGTAAAGCTGTGAAAAGTGGAAAACTCACGTAGAAAAGTGTTTCGCGAGAGGTGACTATACGTAGAGTTGTTTTTACTTAACATCAGTACGGCGCTCTATCAAGGCAATCCTCGAACCCAATAAATAAGTTAGATATCGCGTAAAACAACGCAGGTGAGCAGAGATGGTGCTAGTTTATAAGTCGGTTGGACAGTGAGTACCCTTCTACTTCCTCCCCAATTTCCCAGCACATTTTTGTTAATAGAATTTTAACTTGCGTGTATTCTTGTGTTGATAAAATTTTAACATTGTCTTTTTCTAGTGTGAATTTTTATAGAATCTGAAAAATCATATGAAAAATTTTCACATATTATAAAATTTAATAGCGAAAATATAGAAATTAAATTGAATAACTAGCAAGTAAGATTATAGTGAATAATATCCTTACTATATTAAAGTAGTAATATTCTACATTTTCTTTTATAAGTTTTTCATATGATTAAGAATTTAACCTTGCAATTTGAAACTCAAATTGCTTTTAATTTTATTTTTACATTGATTTCTTTCTAATTAACTTTAACGTGTACTTTTATATTTTACTTTAAAATATAATAAAAAAAAATGAATCAAGGTCAAATTCCTTTATCTACGGCGGAGGCGGTGGCAGCTGTGCCTCTACCGGAGACAACGATACCCCGAGATGTGTTAAGATTAATTCCTGAATATAGCGGCGAAACTAATTTACTTAGTTTATTTTTACGAAAGTGCAAATATGTTATCGAAAGGTATCAAGGAACCGTAGAGCGGAATGAATTTTTAATGCAAATAATTACCAGTAAACTAAAGGGGAAAGCGGCAGCCCTTATAAGTGAAAGGGGCGACTTTGATACTTATAATGAATTAAAATCTTTGTTGATTCAACATTTTGGCGATCCCAGGAGTGAGGAGTGCGTAGCGATAGAGTTGGAAACCCTAAAAATTAAACATAATGAGTCATATTTAGAATTTTGCAGTCGTATACAGGATATTCGTGCGATATTAATGTCGAAAGTTAATCAGAATAGCTCTCTATCATTAAGAGAAGCTAAGCGTGTGATCTATAACAATACTTCGCTTAATGTTTTCATGTATAATTTACCAGAACATATGGTACGGATTGTTCGAATTAAAAACCCGGATTCATTGGAAGAGGCGTTAAAACATGTGCTTGAAGAGGTTAACTTTCAGGAACAATATAATTTACGCAGTAAGATGTTGCAACACCGTCCGCAAAGTTCGTTATTACCATCACGCGATAAAGGCTTTGTTTTTAATTCAACAAATCCGAAACCTATTTTAACACAGCCTCCATTGCAATATAATAATAATTTCAGGCCTCTCGCAAATCAACCTCAATTTAAATTCGGCATACCTAATCAAAATTTTGTGCGCCCAAATATGCCAAATCAGCAGAATGGTTTCCGACCTCCATTGAATCAGTTTGGATACAAGCCTCCGGTTCAATTTGGGTATAGACCACCTGTCTTTGGCCCCAAACAACCTCAACAATTTGGCTATAGACCCCAGGTGGGACAGTTTGGTTACAGACACCCTCAACCTTCAGGCTACCAGCCACCCAAGGCTCTCTTGAACGATCGTGACGTGACCATGAGAACAGCCCCAGCACCGGCGAAGCCACAACAAGGTTTCCCTGTAAATGAGCTTTATTCTGATGACGAGCGACAATATTATAATCCAAACGATGCTTACAATGATAACACTTATTATAATATGACGAACGACTATGACTACGATTATACAAACATGTATTCTAGCGATGGTTGTGCAGATCAGTACCCCGACGCGGAATACGCTGAAAACGTAGATATTCCGCAATCTACTGAAAGTAACAAAGATTCAAATGATGTGCAAAATTTTCAAATAAATTCGATCCAATCATACCAGAAATGATTGAGCTTAATTATGACGCTAACTTAAGACACCCTTATATATATATCCCCGATATAGATGGTAAATTTATGTTGGATATAGGAAGCACGAGGTCCTTCATAAGCCCCGAAAAAGCTGAAGAATATTTCGCTGAATCAAAACAATATGAACCATTTACAGTCACAAGTACACATGCTTCTAGTATTCATCATGAAGTGGTTAACGTTCCTCTTTTCTCGATTTTTAACGATAGTGGCTACCATAAATTTTATATATATAATGTTGACAGTAGGTATGATGGACTGATTGGAATGGACCTTGTGTCTCGACTTAGCGCTGACATATGTTTGAAGGACAAGACACTAAAAACAAACGGCGTTAACTTCCCCATAGTATATAACGCTGACCTTGAATTTCAGTTAGATCCGCCGCGCACGGAACATCTAGTGAGACTTCCTGTGAATCAGAAAGATGGCCTTGCAGTTTTAGATTACAAGCAGTTTCGGGATGGTGTCCGAATGCCAGCTGCAATAGTTAAATGCGAAAACTATTTTGCCTCCACTGTCATACAGAACACAACTGACCTTGGAATGAAACTGACCATCACAGCCCCTTTCAAGGTTACCGAATTCCATAATGATGAGTGTATAGTAAATACCACAACTGACTTGACAGACGTTGAGATTGACTCACTATTCACAGACAATTTATCCAAATTACGACTAGACCACTTAAACCACGAGGAACGTGACGCAATAAATAAATTATGCGAAGAATACAAGGATATATTTTATTGTGAAGAGTTGCCCTTGACCTTTACAAATCAGGTAAAACATCATATTAGGACCACAAACGAAGACCCGATTTATATTAAACCATACAGACAAGCACCAGCACAAGCTGAGGAAATCAAACGTCAGGTCGAAAAGCTCCTCAAGGACAATGTGATTCAGGAATCACATTCGCCATGGAGTGCCCCTGTACATTTGGTTCCCAAAAAGGCAGATGCTTCCGGTAAGGTGAAATATAGAATGGTTATAGACTATCGCCGACTCAATGACATAACGATCGACGATAAGTATCCACTTCCCAACATATGCGACTTGCTTGACAAACTTGGTAAAAGCAATTATTTTACAACGTTAGATTTAGCTTCCGGTTTCCACCAAATTGAAATTTTTGATACTGAGAAAACAGCTTTCTCAACCCAAAACGGTCATTACGAATTTCTCCGTATGCCATTTGGCCTGAAAACAGCACCGGCGACTTTCCAACGCACGATGGATAGCGTGTTAAGAGGGTTGCAAGGTATACATTGCCTAGTATATTTAGACGATATACTTATATATTCAAACGGATTAGTAGAGCATATAAAAAAGTTACGTGCCGTGTTCGACAGACTTCGTGAAACGAATCTGAAGGTCCAGTTGGATAAGTCCGAGTTTTTACGTAGGGAAGTGCAGTACTTAGGACATACACTGACTAAAGACGGACTTCGACCTAACAATGACAAAATACAAGCAGTTCTCAAGTACCCCATGCCACAGACACAGACAGAAATAAAACGATTCTTAGGCTTCGTGGGTTACTATAGACGGTTTATCAAAGACTTCTCCAAAATTACGCAGCCATTGACAGCCTGTCTTAAAAAGGGTAAGAAAGTAGTTATCGATCAAAAGTATACTGAATCTTTCGAAAAATGTAAAGAACTTCTTATTAATGCTCCAATCTTACAATACCCTGACATGACTAAACCGTTTGTATTAACAACCGACGCGTCCGAAGTAGCAATTGGCGCTGTATTATCACAAGGCCCTATAGGCGGTGACAAGCCGATAGCCTATGCCAGCAGGACCTTGACGGATACCGAAAAAAGATATAGTACTATAGAACGCGAGTTGCTAGCAATCATATGGGCCACGAAACATTTCCGACCGTATTTATATGGACATAAATTCGACATTTACACTGACCACAGACCGTTAGTTTGGCTATACCAACTTAAAGAACCTAATAGCAAGTTAACACGTTGGCGTTTGCGCTTGCAAGAGTATGTCTTTTGTGTCATATATAAAAATGGGAAACAGAACGTGAACGCAGACGCGTTATCTCGCATTAAACTTAACGCATTAGGAGCCGATGAACCCGACGATAGCTCAATGGTTGTTAACGTAGACGAGAAAGAAAAAAGACTCCAAAGCTATTTGGAAGACGTGACTAAACAAATTACTGACATTTCAAAACGACGAAGTACTGACGACTCTAAGACTATTTTAATATCTGACTCCGAAAGAACGGCGACAGCTAGTCCTATAACGATTTCAGACATAGATACGGTTGAACAACCATCAAATTATCCCATACCATCTGAATCTACTTCTACTCAAACAATTCATTCGGCTAAAGATCTTGAATCTCACGGAATACCTATCCTAAACGAAGCAATAGATACAAAGCCAAACCAGATACTTATTTTTAGCTGGTTCCGTAATGAAACCCAGGTGAAAGATATATCTAGGGACAAACAAAAAGTATTGGAGGTATTTCTGCCCCTACACAACCTTGAACTTATTAAAGAATTTTTAAAGAATTATATAAAGCCGAAAACTAAATACTTCATTTACTTTGAGAATCCTGAACATAGAAAAGATTTCAGTAATATTATTGTTTCGTTATTTAAAAAGGATATGGTTAACTTCTACGAATGTACTGAGCGTGTAGTTTATATTGAGGATGAACAGGAACAAAGAGCTATTGTGGTTAAGCTACATGAAGGCAAGACCTGCCACCGCGGTATTACAGAAACTATCAAACGAATCCGACGTACTTATCTTTGGCAAAATATGAACGAAACCGTTTCCGCCATCATAAATTCCTGTGAACAATGTAAAACTTCTAAATACGATAGAAGACCTATCAAACCGGTACTCCAACTAACACAGACGCAAAATGCACCATTTCAAGAAATCTTTATCGATTTGTTTACGATAGAATCCAAATACTATTTGACCTTAATTGACGCCTAAATTGGGACAAGCCATAGAAATTCCTTCACGGTCAACACCAGAAGTGATTAGAGCACTTACGAAATACTTTTCCTTTTACGGTATTCCTCAGAAAATAAGTTCAGATCCTGGAACTGAGTTCAACAACGAATTGCTAAAAGAACTGACAGATTTATATAAAATTAAATTACACATAGGTACACCCAATAACCCGCATTCTATGGGATTGATAGAACGTTTTCACTCCACAATAATAGAACTGTACCGATTGGCAAAATATGAAAGAAAATTTACAGATGCAGCATCTGTAATGACATATTCCGTTATGGCTTACAATAATACTATACACAGCGCTACAGATTTATCACCATTCGAAGTTGTATTTGGTCACACCGAATTAAATTCCACATTTGACTCTGATTTGACAAAGCCTACAAACAACAATTAATTAAAGACCATAAGAAAAGAACCCAATCACTTTATAAATATCTTTCAGAAAAGTTAAAAACCCAAAAAGAAAACATTAAAAATAAGCGAGGCGGCGAATCAGGACCAGCTTTAGAATCAGGACAAACAATTTTTGCTAAAGCTGTTAACAAAAGACAAGCCAAGGACAAGCCTAGGTTCCAAGAAGCTGTCGTAACTGGACAGATAGAACGCAATATTGTTCCAATAAAACTTAAAGATAGGGACACAAAAGTTCCAATTAAAAATATAAAACGTCCTCCACAGGTGGTGTTTACTCCTGGTGATATGGACAACGACGAACCAGGCTCTTCCAAACCAGCATCCCCCAAACCAGGCCTTTCAAGCAGTAAAGATTAATCAAAACCCTGGTATTCTCCCGGTGAAGTTAGGTCAGGCGTTTATACAGCATGATAAATGGTCAATAGTTAAAATATTCAACCTTACAGGCATCAGTACCGATCTTTCTTTCAATGTCCAAAAATATTCTGAATTCAGTAAAATGATACACCCGAATAAATCATACGCGGATGAGTTCATGAGCCTTAAAACACAGGTAGAGTATATTCGAAATGAGACTCTAGAAAAATTACGAGAATTAATCCCTTCCAAAAGATACAAACGTGGGTTAATAAATCCTTTAGGCTCTATAATCAAAATTATAACAGGAAACCTTGATCATGAAGATGCAGTTAGGTATGACGACATAATTAGTAACATTCAAACCAGAGAACAAGCAATTTCTAATAAATTTACTGTGATATCTGAAATGTTGGATCACTTTCTGAACTCTACCGAAACAATCGACGAAAATACTAAGAAAATTAATACACGAATAAAACTAATTGAAAATCTTCTAAAAGACCTTACTGGAAAAGAAAATCATTCCGTCTATATGACCTTTGTAATTGGATTACTTAATCAATTTATAGTAAACTTTAGAACTATCTATATAAAACTAAGTGAAATAGAAACAGCCTTAGCATTTAGTAAAGCGTCCGTTTTACATAAGTCTGTTATTAATTCTGCTGAATTATTAAATTTGTTGAAACATATTGGCAAATATGATAATTTAATGTATTCTGCAAATGAACAAAATTTAATGAATATAGAGGAATCATTGTCTGTAAAATCTTAACGAAATAACGTTTATTATAGAAGTTCCACTTATTGATAATGTTACTTATAATTATTATAAATTGTACTCCCTTCCTATGTCCAACGATTCCAGTAACCATACCTTTATTGTTATTCCTGAATTTCCTTACCTATTAGTAGAAGGTGTTCGATACCGCCCGATCGAGCAACCGTGCCAGGAGATTACAGCTAAAGAATACCTTTGCTCTGAAAATAAACTGGTTCAAAATGCGGAGGATACCTGTATCGAACAACTCATGAAGTATCACCATAACCTCTCACGTTGTTCATCACGCCAGGTAGAGTCTGAAAACCTGAAAATCGAAAGAATTGCCCCAAATAGTTGGATAGTATATTCCAAATATTATAAACTCATATCTCAAACTTGTGACAATGACGATACAAAGGAGCGTATACGGGGAACATACATTATAACCATAGGAGAGCAATGCGATGTCTCCATAGACACTATCCAAATCCAAAGGCGGCGTTCTTACTCCCTACAGACGAGATATATGCCTATGCCCATCATTAACTTACCTGATTTACGGGAACAAACCTCAGATGCTGTAGATATGGAACCTGTAGACCTAAAAGGAGTTAAATTGGATGATATTCGACATCTGAACTACATACTGAAGAAAAGTGTAACCAGTGTAAAAAGTGAAACAAGTGAAACAAATAGTGTCGCCATTTACTCGTTGTACGCGATCGTCATTTTATTGTCATTAGTCGTAATTCTGTATAAGTACTCTTCTGTAATAAAAGCAAAGCTTTGTAAGAAGCAGGATTGTCATTCTAAAGAAATTGAAAACAATCTGGCACACCTGGAGGAAAATAGAGTTAATCAGAGACCCTTATTATTAGTGGGTTAACTCCATTATTCTCAGTTTAAGTGATTTAATTGTAATCATATATATTCAGTATGTAACATCTTGTTCAAGGGACTTTACGAAGTTCTCGGAAAAAACGCTGCTTTTCCGATAACTTCGGTCCAAGGGGGAGGAGTTATATTCCTAACCCATCAGTGTAGCAGAGCCTTAAGCTCTCACGCTGCGGTAGAGCCCAACGCAGCACTTTTCTTATCAGTCGGCCCGCCCGGGCGACTTGTTATTGTAACTATAGTCCGTAAGATAGTCTTAAGTTTCTATTGTATTAGAATTAATTAATAAATATGTTTTAATTAAGCAGTCTTACACCAAACTCTGTGAGCTCGGGTCGTAAATAATAAAATCTTATTTCGTCTCTTTAAATATTAATTTTTATTTCTATTTTTAAAAAGACAATTTCCCGCTCCCGAAATCTAACTACCTACGAATTGGTTTTGACAATTTATTTCGATAATAACAAACATTGGTTTCGTTCAAAACAAATAACCACCTGTCAGCATATTATTTTGAATTGTAAAATCTGATTAACGTTGTTAAATCATCATTGTTTATTAACGATAATTATTCTTGTAATATTTGATTAACTAAGCCAAATGTAAGTCTTGTTAGATTTTGATAATGATAATTTTGATTGGTAAACACGTGGCGGAAATGCGCCATTGGACAGAGTTATTGTGGAGGGAATGCAAAGTGGGGCATCGCCCTATATAAGACCAAGCATTCGTTTGTGCTGGCAGTCTCATCTTCGGATCTGACTCCATTGAGAGCACTAGCTCCCGACAAAACTGTCGGTTTACCCGGTACAGCTCTGCTGTATATTTTACATAGCTGTATTGCTGCTCCTGAGCCGATACACTTTGTAACCACTTTTGGGTGGCTTTGCCACTGTACGAACAGTGACCTTGTAGGTCTGTTCGGAGACGTACTTGTAGTACGTATTATCCTATGTGTCCTAGCTAGTCTATTTAGATTATTATTTTTAATTTGTGAAGTTGTTAATCACTGTAAATAAATTCTTGGTGTATTGATTTTATCTTGTTTATCCCACGAAAATGGGGACTCCCAACCCTGGTGATACGCCGCTCGGCGGTCCTGATCCTACATATATATATATGTATGTAACATGTTAAAAAAGGTATAAAATTATCCTATAAGTATGCTGATTAATTATTATTATTTATTATTACTAGCCTGGAATGTCCCACTGCTGGGCAAAGGCCTCCCCACTCTTCTTCCACTTGTCTCTGTCATGAGCCGCGAGTGACCAGTTCGGTAAGAACGAATCCAGGTCATCCCGCCATCTCCGTCTGGGTCTGCCTCGCTGACGTCGGTTTTGGTGTCACGGACCATTCAGTGGTAATTTTTGCCCATTGGTTGTTTGGCATACGACAGACGTGACCAGCCCAATTCCACTTCAACGTAGCAGCTTTATGAGTAACGTCTAAAAATTTGGTTGTGGCACGGATCTTAGTATTTCTTATTCTGTCCGTAAGTTTAATGTTAAGAAGACTCCGTTCCATTCCTCTTTGGCAAACCTCGAGTGCGGACCTCTGCTGACAAGTCAAAGACCATGTCTGTGCGCCATACGTGAGGATCGGGAGAATGCAAACGTCCATGAGTCTCTTTTTGAGGGATAGAGGAAGTTTTCCCTTCATAAGATCTTTCATAGACCAATAGCTTTTCCAGGCATTTTCAGTGCGTCTTGCAATTTCTTTCTCTTGTCTTGCCTGGAAGGAAACCATTTGACCTAGGTAGAGATATTCATCGACGTAAGCAATCTCCGCACCATCTAACGATATTTTGTGGTGAATGCTGTTAGTCATCACTTTGGTCTTTGACATGTTTCATTCGAAGTCCAACCTCGAGACTCGCCTTGCTAAGATCTTCAAGCATTTTATTTAACTCGCTGGCTGAAGAAGAGAAGAGAACAATATCGTCGGCAAATCGAAGGTTGGACAATATCTTTTGGCCAACGATAATGCCTCGCCCTGCCCAGCCTGCTGCCAGCTTCTGAAAGACATCTTCTAACACGGCTGTAAATAGTTTCGGAGACAATGGGTCTCCCTGTTTAACACCTCTATCTATGCGAAATGATGGTCCTGTAATAGAATTTATTTTGATTGCTGCTGTGCTATTTTTGTAAATATTTTTCATTATTTGAACGTAAACTTTATCGATTTCCTGTTTTTCTAATACTTCAAAAATAGAACTGTGTTTAACACTGTCAAAAGCCTTACTGTAGTCAACAAATGCCAATGTAAATAGGGAGCCGATATTCTGTATGTTTTTCTATGATTTTATTGATGGAGTGAAGGTGGTCGGTTGTGGAGAGGCCACGACGAAAGCCGGCTTGTTCTGGAGGTTGAAATCTGTCAAGAGGCGCCGAAATGCGGTTTTCGATAGATTTAATAAATGCCTTGTATAAATGCGACACCAAGCTGATAGGGCGATAATTCCCAATATCTGTTTTGTCACCTTTTTTGTGAAGAAGAACAATTTCTGCGTGGCAAAATTTGTTTGGTAGAATTCCAGTCTTAAAAATATTGTTGAAAAAATTTGTAACATGTTGAAGAAGGACGGGCTCACCGATCTTTAAAAAATCTGTGGTTATTCCATCTGCACCGGGACTTTTGCGATATTTCATACTTCGTAGCGCCTCATGTATTTCTGTAGCAGTAAATGGCAAGATGTCTTTGAAGTATGAATTATCTTCGGTATTCTTTGTTGCCTTGCTGTTTGAACAATCGCTGTACAAGTCTTTATAAAATTCAGTACAAATATCTAAAATTTTTCCTCTATCTGTGTGTTTTCTTCCAGAGTGATCTTTCAGACACGTTATTGTTGGACTTCGTTTGTTGGAAATACCCTGCATAGCCGATCTAAGCGATGTATGTTGTTCTAGAGCTGATTGAATGACATGGGTGTTATGCTGTCTTATGTCTTTACGAATACTCCGTTTGATTTTCCGATTGATTGCCTTATATTCGGGAGTATACATTTTAAGTTTAAGCCTATCGTTAATCAACTCTTTTGTATGGGGACTAAGTTTTCTGGTTTTATCTTTACTAGCTTTCATCTTGTAACTAACTTTTTTTATTGTATCCTTAATATGATTATATTGAAGATCGATATCGTCATCATTTGTCTCATTCAATAAACTGAAACTATTTGATAAATCAAAGA
>NC_039505.1:513398-699020 GCF_003590095.1 Trichoplusia ni
TTCGGTAGATAGTTGGCAAGCTATTAAGAACCGCGTTGACTCACAGATTAGGAGAACCGCGTAATGAAATTCAGGTAATGCAGGAATTGACACGTTTGCGCCGGAATAAAATGAAGATGCAGAGGCGTTTGGCAAACGAATGAGAGATATATTAGACACCTTAAATGTGGTAGGTGGACATACAGATAAGTCATACTACGAAAACATGGTTATAGATCAATACGTAAATCACTTAGAGTTTCACGTATCTGTAGGGGTGAGGATTTCAAAACCCTTAACGCTGGAGGCAGCTATAGTAACGGCTAGACAAGAGGAGGCGCGACTTGCGTTTAATAGAATGAATAATAATTTCAATTCATTGAGCATGCAAAACAAACAAAAGGAAACTCCTAAGCCAAATCAGATGTTTTCCCCGGTAAGTAACTTTCCTCCGCGCAATAGCTGGAACTCGGAGCTGAAACCACAACGAGGGCCAGGCATGTCGTCTTGGAGGGCTGGCCCAGCGTCAGGTAATGTGAGACCTAGCGGATCGGGTACCTTTAGGAATTCAGGCAACTTCAGAACACAGCCAAATTTACCTCGACCGCAAGTGAATCCACCACAAAGAGTGTCTGACGTCACTATGAGGTCAGTAAACAAGCCAGAAAAACCGCGCTTTGCACCAGAAGAAATGTTCTACACGCAGCACAGCGAGGAGCAGTATTACCCCGACGAGCCACACTACAGCGGTGAGTACTATAGCCATAACATGCAATACAATGACCAAGACTATGAGTATACGCCCGGATATGTCTGCAGAGGGACCCAATCAACAGGATTTTCCCCTGGACGAGGAGCAATCGAACCTCAGCTGATAAAGGTTGTAGACCTCAATCACCACGGTAAAGACCATCTCCCTTATATTGAATTGCCGGAGTTTCAAGGTAAATTTTTATTGGACACTGGTGCTTCACGTTGTATGATATCACCCGATGTAATAGCCGGTACTAGCCTCGAACACTGTGTCGAACGCGAACCGTTTACAGTAAAAACCGCGCACGCTACTACCCGTCACGAGCACGTTGCCAATTTTACCTTTACCCAACCTGTTCAACTCTGATATACACCATAAATTTTTATTGTTTGATTTTGACCCCAAATATAAGGGCCTTATTGGGATGGACTTATTTAAAAAATTAGGTTGTAATATAGATTTCAAAAATAAGATATTGCGAACATTTAATACCGAAATACCAATTTACTTTGATTATCCTGTAAAACAAGTTAAAATCGAACCGAATTGCGAGAGATTCATTACGGTTAAAACCAATTACACTGACGGTTATTATCTTTGTGATGACTTCAATTGGTCAAAGGGATTAAAGTCACCGGCCGCGGTAGTGACTGTAAAAAACGGGACTTTTAAGACATCTATAATTAATTATAATGATACACAGCGAATAGTTAATAACAATCGTATCCTAGCCCTAAGCCCTTTACCGTCACAGTTGATAGAAAGTGGTCAAACATACAAAATTAATAATATCGAGACAAAAACGGACATAGAAAAAGAACTTTGCGAAAACTTAAAGAAAATTCGTACCAGTCATATGAATGAGGAGGAAAACGGGAAATTACTAAAATCTGCTATCAGTACCGTGACATATTCTACTCCGAAAACATTCCTTTGTCATTTACCCATACAGTAAAACACGAATTAAGACTAACTGATGATACTCCTATCTTTGTACGTAGTTACAGACAGGCTCCACAACAACGAACAGAGATACAAAAACAGGTAGACAATCTGTTAAAGCAAGGCATCATCAGGGAAAGCATCTCCCCCTGGTCATGCCCTGTGCATATTGTTCCAAAAAAACCGGATGCATCAGGAAAAGTAAAATGGAGACTGGTTATCGACTATAGAAGACTTAACGACCGAATTATAGAAGACAAGTATCCCTTACCTAACATTAACGACATTCTCGACAGATTAGGACGCGCACAATATTTCACGACCCTTGATTTAGCAAGCGGTTACCATCAATTAGAAATGCATCCTAAGGACGTAGAGAAGACCGCGTTCACTACTGAAAGAGGCCACTATGAGTTCCTAAGAATGCCGTTCGGGTTAAAGAACGCCCCGAGCACTTTTCAGCGTCTTATGGACCATATACTACGAGGTATAGATAACGTATTTACATATCTTGATGACGTCATAATAGCCGCAACGTCCCTCCAAAACCACAACGAAAAACTGAAATTAGTATTTCAGCGATTCAAAATGCATAACCTGAAAGTTCAGCTAGATAAATCAGAGTTTTTACAGAAGCACGTTAACTTTCTAGGGCACGAGCTAACTGACCAAGGACTCAATCCTAATAAGGACAAAATCAAAGCAGTATTAAATTTCCCTATACCACAAACGCAAAAGGACATAAAAGCTTTCCTAGGATTGGTCGGTTACTACCGGAAGTTTATTAAGGACTTTGCAAAATTGACGAAACCTTTAACAGCGTGCCTTAAAAAGAACGCAAAAGTGAAACATACAGACGACTTTCTAGACGCAGTTAATAAATGCAAACAAATTCTGACGAACGCCCCTATACTGCAATACCCTGACTTCGACAAACCATTTATTTTAACGACGGACGCATCCGACTTTGCGTTAGGAGCAGTACTTTCTCAAGGCAATGTGGGCTCAGATAAACCAGTAGCCTATGCCTCAAGAACACTATCAGATACTGAGATACGTTACTCTACTATAGAGAAAGAGCTGTTAGGAATAGTCTGGGCAATAAAGTATTTTAGACCATACTTATATGGTCGCAAATTCACAATTTATACCGACCATAGACCCCTCACATGGTTAATGAGTTTAAAAGACCCTAATTCTAAATTGACACGTTGGAAACTAAAGTTAGCAGAGTACGATTACAAAGTGGTTTACAAAAAGGGCAAACAAAACACTAACGCAGATGCATTATCTAGAGCAAAAATATTTCACAATAGTATAGATTCCCTGACTGTTAATTTCGATGACAACGATGACGATAACATAATAAACAGAATATTTGAAAACGCCCGTAGACAGGCAGAGATAGAAGCGAATGATGAAGACAACGAACGTACCGACAATAACGACCAACGTAATAACAACAATGACGTAGATATGATTAGTATCAACCCCTCTCAGACTGACAAAGAGACTGACTCAATGAGTGTGGTAACAGCCGACCCTGATCAATTAATTTCCACTAATCATACCCAACCTGATAATGAAAATAACGGTATTCCTATATTATCAGATGCCATTGACAAACAGCTAAAACAATTTTACATTAGGTCCACACCAGGATCTACATATAGAGTGGAAGACAGATCAACGAACTCTAGGACTGTTATTAAGGATGTTTTCATTCCAGTAAATAACACTGAATCGGAAATTGTAAAATTCTTAAAGGAACACACAATAGCTGACCGTGTTTTTCATTGCTATTTTTACGACGAAAGTTTATACTTAGCCTTCTCAAGAGTATATACTACGATTTTTAATGACAGAGGACCGAAGCTAATAAGATGTACGTCACGGGTCACACTTGTTGAAAATAAAACTGAACAACAAGAACTCATTAAGCGATACCACGAGGGCAAATCATCGCATCGCGGTATTCAAAAGACCTATAAGCAGCTGCATAGGAATTATCATTGGCCTAACATGTTATTGACGGTTCAAAGGTTCATAAACCAATGCGATCTTTGTCTGAAGGCAAAATACGAAAGAAATCCCCTAAAACCCCCATTGACTTTAACAGAGACACCTACGAAACCCTTTCAACACTTGTTCATGGACCTATATAGCACGGGGGGCGCAACATTTTTGACCATTATCGACAACTTTTCTAAATTCGCTCAGGCGGTGCCGCTAACTGCTTCTAGTAGTGTTCATATCGCAGAAGCTCTACTACAAGTATTTCCTGTGTTAGGACTGCCTCTTAAAATCACCACAGACTCTGATACAAAGTTCGATAACGATGTCATAAAAGAGATATGTGCTTCACATGATATTCATATTCACTTCACGACGCCTTATAACCCAAACTCTAATTCACCCATAGAACGATTCCATTCAACCATCGCAGAAATAATAAGAATTCAGAGAATGACAAACAAAGACGACCCAATACAATTAATCATGAAATATGCTATCATCGCCTATAACAATGCTATTCATTCTACTACTGGCTATACGCCACGTGAGCTTTTATTCGGTCATACAGCATCTAGAAACCCATTAGAACTATTTTATCCCAAAGAGTTTTATCAGGACTATGTCCTTAACCATCGTAAGAATGCAGAAGCGGTACAGGAATGTATAGCAGCCCACGTGTCCAAGAATAAGGAGCAGGTAATAGAAAAGAGAAACCAGGCAGCGGAAGCAATCATGTTCAAGGTAGGTGAAACAGTTTATAAACAGGTAGCCAAAACCACCAGGAGCGACAAGACGAAACCAGTATTTAAAGGTCCGTACAAAATCATTCATTTACACCCTAATAATGTCGCGGAAATCATAGGAAACCACCCAAATTCGAAATCAATCAGAGTTCATTACAAACTCTTACGAAGACCACACCTTGTTCCAGGGTCCTCATCGCAGGAGCCTTCGTGCTCTACGCAACCGCCGACGTGACCCTCAACCCTATAGATAATACTAATGGCATTCTTTTGTTAAAACAAGGTCAAATTTTGAAGCAGATAGACACGTTTAGTTTGGCCTGCGTATATAACGTATCGTTTTTACACGAAACAACCTTGAAGCTTATGTCATTATATGCCAGTACTAAAGCTGCTGAAGGCAATGAAGACTCGCATAGAGCTTATAAGGACCAAATAGAAAATAGTTTACATTTGATAAGTAAGAAATTAGCATTTATTGCACCGCACCATAGGTTTAGACGTGGCTTAATTAATGGTTTAGGTTCAGTAGTTAAAACTATTACAGGAAATTTAGATTATGATGACGCTATTAAGTTCGAAAATGAATTATCTAACTTACGCAATTCGGTCCACAATATTAACTCATCCCAAAAACAAACTCTGTTTATAGCAAAGCACGCAGTTGAGGAATTTAGTAAACAAATTCAATTATTAGACGAAAATCAGAAAAAGATTGGTTCAATGTTAAAAAACGCCACTTTAAGTAATAACGTATTTATAAGCAAATTGCACTTCCTAGACTTATATATTCAAATAGATTTTAGTTTGCAGTTACTCTTAGATACATTAGTTATATTAGAAGACGCAATGACATTTGCACAGTTAGAAGTGATGCATCCCAGCATAATAGCCCCACACAGTCTTATAAGCGAAATGACAGCTATTCAAAAACATAACCAATTTAGACCAGTTGATAGTATCAGTATTAAAAATATTCATAGTATAGAAAAATCTATTAGCATAAAAGCTTATAGCACAAACCACGCACTAACATTCATACTAGATATCCCTTCCATAGATGAAAACCTTTACGACCTTATCCATCTATCTATACTCCATACCAGATAAACAAAACCTCACCATTGTCCCTAAATCCAAATACCTAGCACTGGGAACCAACGAGTACTCATACCTGGAGGAAGACTGCAAAAAGATCACGCACGACGTCCAACTCTGCACATCGCTGAATACCCAACCTATGGAGAACTCTGAAGACTGCATAGTAGCTCTTATAAAACACCAGAGCACAAACTGCACACGTGCCAGAATGAACCTGAAACAAGGCAAGATCCAGAGACTAGAAGACAACAAATGGCTTATCATCTTGAAAGACGAACAAATCCTAAAATCGCGCTGCGGAAGAAAATCCGATTATAAAAAGATGTCGGGAATATATATCACTGGCATGACAAGCGATTGTCAATTAGAAATATTCAACCAAACACTGAAGACAAACACTGATACTATAACAGCCGACGAAATCATACCGCTTCCTAGCGAAACCACTATTCTAGAAGGGAACATTCGTTATAACCTACACCTTAAAGATATATCCCTGGATAGCATCCACGAACTGATGGACCAAGCTGAAAACATTCAACAACCAATCATTGACTGGCAGACTATGATGATCACGCCAAGTTGGTCAACACTGGGACTCTACTTCATTCTGATAGCCATTACCATCTGGAAGCTGTGGCAGTGGAGACAGCGACGACCGAAATCGGAGAGCGAGAGCCCCGAGAACACTAGCACCGAGGACGCTGCTGGAAGCTGCGGGACGCGCTTCTGTCTTAAGGAGGGAGGAGTTAGGCAATCGCCTAATGTGCGTAATTGCTGAATGCACATCGGATGACTCCGTGCGTCATCGCAGAAACTGCACTATTGCAGATTTAGCAATAAGTTTAGTTAATAGAAATATTATAATTGTAAATTAGTCTTGTAGTACATTTCAAGTAATAAACATTGTTTTAATTAAATAAATCTTTTTTTAATAATTATCTCGTTCGCCGTAACTTAACTCCGGGCTCATTTGTCGGACGTCACTCGAAGCGGTAACTTCGTTCAAGGGCTGTGAGAATTACTTTTACTTTTTATTAATTGCTTAATTATCTTGACTTGTGTAATTGTTATCCTGATCCATATATTGTGTGAATTATTTAGGTAAAGTGATTGTTGTTTTGTTCCATGATTTCATTGTAACTGTAAAACATTTAAATTTGTAATTTTGTTAATAAATCTAAAATAGTGTTATTCATGCTCTGTTGTTGTTTTTTTTTTAATCAAACTGCTTCTGAATTGCTCATTATATTGTATGAAAAACATGTTCAGGTCAAATAATATTACAAACAATCTTTTGACGGACCTTAGCACTAACTGTTGTCAGGGTTATACTGGCTAAGAGTTAAAAAACCTTTACTTATGACAGTGTACAATGAATGTAAAGAATATAATATACATACCTCAAACCCCCTTGAAGTATTTAAATTGGATATATGGGTGAGCTATATTAACTTAAATAGAATGGATAGTATTTACCAGTACCTTAATTTATTCAAGTTTTCATCTGCCAAATATACTAATTGTGCACCAAAATGTGTTCATCAAAATATTTTATAATGGGCACCTATTTAATAGCAGTTGCAATTTTTTTTTTAATAATTTTACACTTAAGAAGCATTTATTTCTTTAGTTTTACTTCAGATAATGTACTGCAAAATATATTAAAATCAAACACCAATTAATGGCTAATGTAGTTCAATTAATCAAAAGTAAATACAATACAAAGTGTAATGCTAACCTAAAAAACGTCTTTGTACTTATCAGTTTTAAACCATTTTTTTTCAAAATATTAAACAAAGTCCTTACTCCTACTGTTTCGTTATCATAAAATTCCATATTTTTATTCCTCTAAATTTCTAAATTGGCAACACACGATGTTCCAATGGATTTTCAGCGGTAGCAATCGCAGCTGTCATTACGGCTGTCATACGTGACGTAGGTACTCGTTACCCATTGGAGCACAGATTACTAAATAGTTACTACGTAACAGATACTTCACTCAGTACGAAATTTCTAATGCCTACTGCTATAAGAGCCTACTCCGTCGAGTTATCAACCGCTGCATGCTAAAATGTGCTTAAATACCCAAGCGCACAGTTGTGATTGTTTTGCACCGCGCGATCCCACAACAATCGCAGGGCTGCCGCTTCGATAAAATTAAATTTACATAACTTTTTGTGTCATGTTTTTGAGAACTGAATATATTCTGGCTTATATGTGGTAGCTGAAAAGTTCGTTTCTTAATTATTATTTTTATAAATTGGTTCTGACCGTGCTTTAGTGTGTAGGTAAAACAAAAAAAAAAAATATTTTGTTATTTTTATATATTTTTGTATAAATTTTTTACCCTTTCTAAATTCTCTGTTATTAAATTTTAGGGTGCAAAATATCCTGAATCTAATAAAAAGTATTATGATATATTGTTTCGGAAAACAAGGGCAAAGAGAATCAAAATGTATGTCATTTAAAATTTCAAAAATTTTATACCCGGCATTTCTACCGCGTACGAACAAATGAAACTATTAAAATTCATAACGTGCGTACGCGTCGCTTGCGAAAACCTCACTGCATTTGGTCTGCACAAGGCCGGAGACCGCTCGGCCGAGCGGTAGGCAGTTATAGCGCGCAAGTACATAGAGTGACGGAGGCCTGATTGGAGCGTCTGTCGCCTTGTGGAGGTACAAAACGCTCGTCCGTTAACACATATTTTTTTTACGCCATCTTCGAACGCACGCGCACCCCGCGAATTCTCGGCGAAGATTATCTTTCTGATCGATATCCTGCTCGGAATCACCTTGAGCTTGAGCTTGGTCGCGACCCTCATCAAGATTAACCTGTATTGGAATCATCACACGGCGGAGCATCGGCAGCAGACATAGCAGACCAAGGTACGTGCACGTATGTTAGGTTGTTACTGCTGTGGTTCATAGGAACATCGTTTATGTCATCGGCCAGACCAGCGGTCTGTCCCAAATGTGGTCTCAACTATCCGCAACAGTAGAATAAAATCTCACGACAACACATTTTTATGGTGCCGAAACCCGGGACCCGCCATTTCGATGTGTACATTTTGAAGGATCAGGTCAGGTTCGCTTCAATAAAATAAAGATTGCTAAGAAATAAATTGATTTTAATGTGTTTACTTCGACGGCTTGGCGGCAAGTCCACCATCTTACCATTACCAACTTGACATCTGTCAAAATAATCAGCAATATTACACAAATAAATCGAAACAAACTAAAATAACATATCGATACTTTTTTAGAAAAAGTTACTACATAGTTAATTAAAATATTATTATAATCACAATATGCACTCTCTTGTAAAAACTGTAGGTTACATGTCTTACAGCTCGGCCGTCCTATACGAAGTGAGTCCTCTCACTTAATTAAGAGCCATCAAATCAACATTATAACAATTATCTTCCACTGATCTTTTTCATGACAATTCTGCTGTAATATCACTTACATGACACTTCTTCTTTTCTGCACTCACTCGCTCACACAGTCCAGTACAGTCTGTCAGTCTGTCTAAAAGGTCTGCATGGTCTGCTATGATCTGCAGTCATCTGTGCGGTGCCAATTGCTTGACACCATTCGCTCTCTGCACTGACTGCTTATAGCCCATGCTCTACTTCATCCAATGCAGTCTGCTTCGATCTGCGGTCATCTGTGCGGTGTCAATCGCTCGACACCATTCGCTATCTGCACTGACCGCTCATAGCCCATGCCTAGATTTCTAAGTCATACGTCTTCCATGCTCTGCAATCATCTGTGCGGTATCCGTTAGTGATACGATTCGATTCTGCACTGATTGCTCATTGAAAAGTCATTTCGTCTAATTATCTAGTCAATACCTAGTTATCGAGTCCCATCCGATTCAAGTCTAGTCCAATCTAATCCAAGTCCAGTCTAATCTAATTCAAGTCAATCAACTCTAATGATTTTATCTATTATTTATGTGTATGGTTAAATATTTTCATCATATTATCCTTCGTTAATTCCTTATTTTAATCGTCTGATTCAATACCGCTATTGTCGTTTTCGGTGTCGTCACTGGAAATATTTTTAAAGTTAAGCCAAGGATGTATCTTATCCGCTGCTACAACATTTTCATACCTTTTAGTTCCTCTCCTAGTGAGGGGTGTGTCTTCATTTATTATTCTATACGGGCCATGGAACTTCGGTATAAGCTTTTTATATTTACCTATTTGCTCTTTGTCTACTATAGTTCTTTCAACTCGAATCAAATCGCTAATATTGTAAATTTGCGCCTGTTTTCTATGTCTATCAAAATCTTTATTTGACTTACATTGTTGCTCTTCCATTCTAGTTTTTGCCTGACATCTTAGTTGCACCAAATCTTCGTCACTAACACGATTTATAACCTTATTCAAAACTTCATTAATAATATTTTCCGACGTGTTTAAGTCTTTAAATCCAAACAAGAGCTCTGAAGGGATCTTTCCCGTAGCTTTATTTAGGGTAGTATTCATACCTAACTGGATATCGCCAACGTACTCATCCCAGGTATTATCACCTTTCCCATGACTTGTAGTGCTTAAGGCATCTAAAATGGTTCTATTGTAACGTTTAATTTGCCCGTTCGCTCTTGGAGTGGCAACTGCGTTAAGTATATGCTTAATATTGGAACTTTCTATAAAAGATTTAAATTTGGTGCTTGTGAAGCAAGTGCCCCGGTCAGTTATGAGACGTGATGGAGTGCCAAATACAGAAAAATGTTCTTTAAATACTCTAATAGCAGTTGCACTTTTCGTATCTCGTACTGCTTTAATAGTAATGAATTTTGTAAAAGCGACAATTATTGCCAGTATGTAGGTGTTGCCTCTCCTAGAGCGAACAAATGGACCCAAATGATCAGCATGAACCGTGTGGAAGGGAGTATCTATTTTGGGTATTGGATGTAGCATACCCTCCTTGCGACCACCTGGTGCCTTGTGGTGAGCACATTGGAGACATGCCGACACATACTTTTTTGTAAAGCGCCGCATCTTGGAGAACCAAAATGTTTCCCGTATCCGACTAAGTGTTTTTTCAAAACCGAAGTGGCCTACGTCATCGTGGTTCATCCTTAGAACTTGCCATCGCACGGATCTTGGAACAACCCACTTTATTTTGTCACCTATGATTCTGTATACGTGGTTGCCCTTTACTTGGTAATTTTTGTGTACATCCACGATAAAATTTGTATTCTTGTCGAGCAATATGTTCCTGATTTTGCCTACTTCCTCGTCGCTACTCTGTACGGTTGAAATCCAATCGGTAATATCAATATTTAACACGTCGAAAGCGTGCGTCTCATCATCATCAAGCGTTGGCTCAGTGACAGGAGCACGACTGAGGGCGTCTACATGTGCCATCCGAGTTCCAGCACGATATTTAATTTCGCAGTCGTACTCCTGGAACTGCACCCACCAGCGAGAAATCCTCGGTATGAGGTCTCGTTTAGTTAAAGTTGTCCGTAGCGCGTTGCAGTCAGTTACGATTTTAAACTTTATTCCTAACAAATAAACGCGAAATCGTTTTAAAGATGCTATTACGGCCAAGGTTTCTAGTTCGAAAGAATGTAAATTTTGTTCATCCTTTGTTGTCTTCCGACTGTAATAAGCTACGGGTCTTAGAATGCCTTGACTATCTCTCTGCATCAAAATGCCAGCAACTCCTAGCTTTGAGGCGTCCGTATGTAACTCAGTTTCTAATGTCGCGTCGTACAAAGCTAAGATAGGGCGTTCAACTAACTTTTGCTTAAGGGTATCGAAAGCCTTCACATGCTCCTCGCTCCATTTCCACACAAAATTGGATTTAAGGAGATCGGTCAGGGGGCGCGCAATCATTGCAAAATCTTTCACGAACCGCCTGAAGAAACTTGCGAGGCCTATAAAACGTCTTACGTCGTGGACATTTTTAGGAAGAGGAAAATTTGATACCGCCAGGGTCTTACGTGACCCTGGCCTTATTCCTTGACCACTAACCTGGAATCCTAGAAAGTCAATTTCTTTAAAGAAAAAGTTACACTTTTTAAGTTTCAACGTTAAGCCTGCCTCGGATATGAGTTCAAGTACCGTCTCTAATCGGGAAAGACCCTGTTTAAATGATTTTGCAGGTATGAGGACGTCATCCATAAAAATGATAGCAAAATCAACTTTTGATTTTGAAAATATTCATGGCCCTCTGAAAAACTGATGGGGCGTTTGCCAAACCAAACGGCATGCGCTTAAATTGGTATTGGCCATCGGGTGTGACAAACGCGGTTTTGTCCTGGGAACTATCCGATATTGGCAATTAGTAATAGCCCGAAGCGCAGTCGAGAGTGATGAACAACGAATTTCCGGCCAACATGTCGAGCTGGTCATCAATTAAGGGTAAAGGGTAATGTTCTTTTTTTGTTTTGCTATTCAAGGCTCGATAATCTATGCACAACCTTTTCTCACCAGTCTTCTTCTTGACCAGTAAAATGGGACTGGCATTCTGAGAATTAGATTCGCATATAATATCCGCCTCAATCATCTCTTGTACCATTGAACGCACAAGTTCTCGCTCTGGATACGAAAGTCGGTACGGTCGATAAACTACTGGTTTATTGTCGGTCAATTCAATTTCCATTTGTATAATACTTGTAAACCCCAAATCTTTTAAGTTATTTGAGAAACACTGTCTATATTTAATTAATAAATCTTTTAATTGATCCAATTCATATTCACTTAAGTCAAGGCTATAATTAAGATCGGAACAGAATTCATTTCCTTCAACGTTCAAAACATTTACACTAAGGCAGTCATCAATTTTCAACGCACGAGTTATTAGAGAATCCTTTTTCGGTTCAATAATGTTTTCAGACACATTCTGGATTAATAGATTACCACGACCTTTATTAATCTCATATTCACCAGGAAGAAGGTAAAATTCATAACCTGGGTACCCACGAAGGGACCCTCGAACGTATATGGTTCCCGTATATTCGATCGGGCAACTGACTAGAATAGCGCACATCTCCTTTGGGTTGATAGTAGTATTCGAAATTAATGTTAGGAATATTTTGTTACCTATATCGCGCGTAAATCTCAGGGAGTCATAGGTTTTTGTTATAACGATACCGGGTTGTTCGGTAAAACTGTGACCGACAAGCATAGGGTACTTAATGACATCATCGGCCACAACTAATACGTCTACCTTTTCTGTAATGTCCTGTATTTGTAAAGTGACCATAGCAATGCCAATCGGTAGCACAATATTATTGCCTATACCTCTCATTACCGGTAAATTTGATTCGTGTGACCATATAATTCCAAGTTTATTTGCGTCGCTGCAACGTATCAGGGTACATTGACTGCCTAAATCTATGTAACCCGTTATTTATTGTCCATTGAGCGTCATCTCCATAATATACTTATCGTTATTACAAGCGAAATTCTCAGTGTCTACGCGTAATATTTCCTTTTGATTCGATTTATCGACCTTGCTATTATCATCTATTGAGGGTAGTTTTGTGCAATTAATGGTAGAGTGCCCTAGTCTATTACAAATGTTACATTTTAGGATTTTCTTGGTACATCGGAAACTAGTGACCTGGTTCGTTACAACTATAACAAACAATAGCGCCAGTAGAACCTTTAGCCTTCATGTCAGTAGTGGTTTTGGTGCTAGTATTATTTGTTGCAACGTTAAACGATCTCCTGTCATTAGGTCGTAACTTAGCTGTATCGCGCGATTGTTGCTTAATCGACTGAAAATATTCTAAAACCTGTTCAGGTTCCTGACATTTCAATGCTTTCGCCCCTAACCTTAACGATCGAGCGTCAATACCATAAAGTAAACAGTCTACAGCGCGCTTGCCCTTTATATCACAACGAGTTAATAAATTTATCTTTTCAAAATAGTACATTTCTAGTGACTCATTATATTTCACACGCTTAGACAACATTTCTGTTAATAATTCGGCGTAGTCATCACTGCTAGGGAATGATTCTAGTAACTTGCTTTTCCAATTAGACCACGAGAACGACATAGTCGGTAAAGCTTGGTACCATGCTTTTGCAACACCTATCAATTTAGGTAAAGCATAGTGAATGATTTGGTCATCACCCCACTTATACAGCCTGGCGCATTCCTCGACTTTATTAAGCCACATATGTATAGTTTGTCCCTTAACCATCGGGTCAAAGTCGGGTATAATATTTCCTAACATAGGGAATTTATTGCCCTCGGGACGGTTATTTACCAAAGTGTCAACTAACTTAGTCAAGAGTAAATGCGTCGCATTGTCAGTGTCAGCAAAGTTACTAGTATTGGAACGTCTTACCGGTGTGCGGGGTCGGGGTCCCTGACGCGATGACGTAGACTCGCTGTTGTTACACGCGTTCACTGTGGTCTGCTCCACTCTGCTCCCGCTCCTCTGCCGGTGCTCGCGCCGGCTGCTGCTACGCTCGCGGTGCCGCCGATGACGTTGCCGGTGACTGCTTTGGCTCCTTCGGTTACTGCGATGACGCTCACGACGATCCCGCGAACAGCTTCTTTGCAATGACGTGTCCGTGTTTGAAGTCTCGCTTATTGAACTGCAGTCGCGTCGCTTCTTGTGTCTCCTTTTGCTCTTACGACCATGTTTCCTTTTTCTTAAGTTTGAATTACTTGTCTCCATTGTGCGGTTAGGTTAGGTAACACGTGGGAGAAAAAAAATATCGATTTCAGCGACAACACTAAAATATACAGCTAGCCTGTCAAATCCCACTTCTGAGATGAAGGATCAGGTCAGGTTCGCTTCAATAAAATAAAGATTGCTAAGAAATAAATTGATTTTAATGTGTTTACTTCGACGGCTTGGCGGCAAGTCCGCCATCTTACCATTACCAACTTGACATCTGTCAAAATAATCAGCAATATTACACAAATAAATCGAAACAAACTAAAATAACATATCGATACTTTTTTAGAAAAAGTTACTACATAGTTAATTAAAATATTATTATAATCACAATATGCACTCTCTTGTAAAAACTGTAGGTTACAAGTCTTACAATTTCGACACAGAAACCTTAATAGTTGTTGTTAGGATCCCAATATTAGGCAATCTATCTAAATATTACGGTGCTTAATATTACCCTTTCGGCCATTAACTATTTTCGTTAACGTAAAATCATATCGTACGTAAAATTCTTTTGTTCATTTTTTTTTTTGTTGAGGGTAACCGTAATATATCGCGCTAGTAGTTCTTGCCGTCACTGGCGCGGGCAGTTGCGTACCGATACGCATTCATTAATAGCAATTCCGCCCTCGGGAAACGCGATAGTGCTCCTCATGAGACTAACGTAAAACCAAGGCAAGACTATTCACTATTCAGCTTATTTGCCATCCTTCCTATGACATAAAAGACAAATTGTGTCAATAGGCTAACTACGAAGCTTATACTTATATATATGTCGGCGTAGATCTCTTTTGGATGTCAGGATAGCCGACATCGGGATAGGGTATTCAATAAAACACACATTCACGCCTCATTATCTCATTATCGTTTAATCCTAACCCTATCTGGACATATTCCCAACAACGCCCGCCCGTCACCGCTTGCTAAGCGCGCTGGAGAGAACAAACGGCGCAACAAACTCCCCAGCCTTGCGCTGTCCAATCATTACACATTATTAAGTTACTTTACACAATCTAAATTCACAATATTAACAACACAATCATCAATTACGCCTCAACAATTACTAACTTTAATATTACGCGATAATCACTTCAAAACTTATAATCCACTATTCTAAATTCAAATATACCCGCGCTTCTATTTTACAACCAGCCAGTATTGGCGCGAACAGTAACTATATAGGTTTTATGAATGAGGTTGCGGACTATTTTTCACCAATGAGGTTTTAATTATGACTAGTGGTCGCCCAGTGGTCGAAATTCGACCATATAATAAATTCAAATTGTAAGTGACTTAATATACATTATTAAAATATAATATTCAAACATTATTAAGGTTCTACTGTCGAAAACTAAACTACTATAACCACAGATTTGACCAAGACTGTTATTTGCCAATTTCTTTTTTGAACAAATTATATGAAATTAAAAGAAAATATGTTTACTAAAACAAAACATGCTATAAGAGCATGCAAAACAAAAAATCATGCGTTAAAAATACTATCCATTTAGAGCATTTTTTATCGCATATTGCAATAATTTTGTTAATGATTTAAAACTTCTCTGAAAACAATGTTTTTTGTAAAAACTCTTTCATCGTTTGCTAAATGTCCTTGGCCGTTATATTCGGATATATAAAACCTTAAACCATCGAATGAACGAACTCTACTTGCTGCGACATACAATTGCCCATGTGTAAAAACTGGCCGATTTAATAAAACTCCAATTTTTTGGAATGTTTGTCCTTGAGACTTATTTATTGTCATCGCAAATGCAGGAATTATAGGAAATTGAGTTCTTTGAAAGTTGAATGTAATAATTAATGGCAGTGTCAACATCATAAAAATATAATTGTGCATAACATGGTGAGCGACCATATGCGGCAGTCATTGGGCCTGATCTGTGATAAAAAACATCATGTATTTTGAAATGATACACTCCACTTGTAACTGCCTCAGCAACTTTTGCTTCGGAGCTAACCATAGCAAAACATGAATTATATTTCCTAATATTTTCAAAATAATTTTTTGATTTACTTTTTATTGAAGGTTCATTTGAAGTAAGTCCATCATATAATGGTTTAAAATATTCATTTTGACTTAAGGGTGGTAATATTGCTTTACCCTTGTGACAACATTAAGTGAATGCAGTTCGGTCGCCTAAAACCTGCACTCTAAATTCATTAATCCACAATCATAACTTAAAAACACATTTGGAATGACATTGAGAGCACATTTAAATGCATCTCTCAAAATCATATTACTATCTAATACTACTGATGGGGAATTATTCCTTCCTCTTAGAGAAATATTCCTTCTTATTTGTCTCTCACTCCGGTTCGTTAATGTTCTATGTCGAGGCATAATTAAAGTTCTTTCATCAAATTACTGAAATCAAGAAGAGAAAAAGTTTTTACCTGTATGATGATTTGTTAATTCTGATAATTCGTACACAAAATCACTTATTTATCCTAAAGTATATGCAATTACTGAAATCGTAAACTATAGCAAAAATAATTGTACCAGAATGTTGTTAGGTATTGCAGATTGCTGCTACAGAAGACAGAAGTCCTTAAAAGACGACACAACTCATATCTTAGACCTTGGGGATCTTCTTAGACCTTGCCAAGGCATTTGACACCATTGCTTGCTATTGTTATTGTATAAACTGGAAAAAATTGGTATAAGAGGAACACAGCTCAAATTATTCTCGGACTATCTTAATAACCGTGAGCAGTGCGTAAAAATTGGTCAATATAGAAGTGCGGGACTAAACAGCAGTAGTTACGGAATCCCCCAGGGTAGTATATTGGGACCTACTTTATTCCTAGTTTACATAAACGACCTGTGCAATTTGTCTCTGCAAAATGGTGTCATTATATCGTATGCTGATGATACAGCTCTTGTGTTCTCAGGCAAGTCTAAGGATGAGGTCTATCAAAATGCCCAAAATTTTAATGTAGTGTCTAACTGGCTTAACAATAATATTCTAACATTAAATTCAAGTAAAACAAATTACATGTTATTTTCAATGAGAAATAGTAATAAGTCGACTACTAACCTAAATATTTATGCGCATAAGTGTAATACGAGCGCGTCCGCGGCGACTGCATGCGCTTGCCCTACATTAGTAAAAACTGACAATACTAAATATCTAGGTGTCACTATTGACAGTCACCTTAATTTCCGTAAACATATTGATTCATTATGCACCAGAGTACGTAAATTAATCTATATCTTTAAACACTTACGCAACATTGCAGACTTTAATCTAATTCGCCAGGTGTATATGGCTTTGTGCCAATCCATTCTTACCTACTGCATAGGCTCATGGGGTGGTGCATCTAAATCTATTATCTTGCCCCTAGAACGTGCTCAAAGAGCAATCCTAAAGGTCGCCACCTTTCGTCCTTTCAGGTTTCCTACTCACCAGTTATACAGGGAATGCAAAGTACTTACAGTACGCCAGTTATTTATTCTACATATAGTACGACTCCAGCATACTGAAATTGGTTTCAGCCCGGTACCTTCCGGCAAGAGAAGAAAGGATTTAGTTTGCACTAACCCACAAACGCAACATGCTTTTACTAACAGATTTTATTTATTTCAAGGACCCTATTTATATAACAAGTTTAACAGGCTACTTAAGTTATATAGTGTAAGCTTAAATAGGTGTAATAGAATGGTAACAGAATACTTACAGTCCCTCAATTACTCAGATACGGAAAAATTTCTAGAAATATTACAATAAACTGTTTAGCTTAGAAATTATAATAATAAGTACAGGTAATGTAATTAAATAATTCAGGGCAGCTTGTCCTGCTTAGTCTTTTATAATACAATTAAGTGATAGAATTACATTAAAATATCCATCAATCATTTTTCTGCACTGATAACCCGAAACACAGGTTTAAAACAAACCTAGTTCGGGTGTCCCTATATTATCTTTAGACCATCCTTCTCGTATATTATTATGTTTTGGTGTAGATTAACTCAACTCCTATGATTATGACTATTAAGATATTTTTACTGGTTTTACATCCGAGTCATTTGTATTCGTACATGTATTTAAGTAATGTGAACTATGTTTTTAATAAATATATTTTTAATTTTTTTTTTTTTTAATATAAATTTGTATAAGCGCTCAGTATTTCACGTAGTATTCGTAAACTTTTAAAGTTTGAAAAACTTTCAAACTTTAAAAGTTTAAACATGTCAATAATAGACAAAAGAACTATTTGACCACAGACTCCACAGAGTATGTATGCGTGTGTCAAATGCATGCTGGTTAGTATAATGTTTTATAAACTATTTAATGTATTTTTTATGCATTACTATTAAAATATTTTTTATATTAAATGAGGCAAATAAAACTTTTTTTTTGAGTACTCTACGCCTATGCATAAAATGAAAATCAAAAGAAACCATTTAACCACAGAGTATGTATAGGCAAATATATATATTTTTGATATGTCAATGTCAGTACTCTATGTCTATGGACAAAATGAAATATAAAAGAAACATGTGTGTGTGAAATGCATGGTAGTGTATGTAATGTTTCTATGTCTACGGACAAAATTAAAAACAAAAGAAACATGTGTGTGTGAAATGCAAGGTAGTGTGGGTAATGTTTTATTTATAGATTTAATAGATTTGATGTACTTTAGAAGCATTATTATTGAAAAATATTAGCGTTCTGCACTTCTCCTGCACATAAACTATAAGTGTGCCAAATTTTATGCTCCTGCGTCCGCGCAATTTTTGTAAAAAGGGGTACAAAGTTTTGGCATCACGTATTAATATATAGATTTAGTTATTTATTCTCATGCTCATCTCCGACATATATAAAACATACTACCTTAATTATTAATTAGGTCAGCTATTTAACGTTTTCTCACGTTTTTTATGTTGTTTACATCTTTGCATACCGACAGCGTGTACCGGTTTTGGAATCTTGTATCACCGACTATTGCTTATATTATTATTAATAACCTATATTGCTAATTGCTTTAATCATGTCGTTGTTAAGCAAACATTCGTCTCGTAAACAAAGTGGCTTTAATTGAATGATGAATATACGGTTCGGGATTTATCACAGTTACGTAGAAAGTGTACTTTAGCTACTAAACGGTTGGATAAGGCATTGAATATAGGCTTATTGGCAATGAGTGATGACTCACAACGCAATTTATTTCTTTCTTTTTATCAAGAACTTAAACATATTTTAGATAGTTTTGAAGATTCTCGTCAAAATATTTTAGAACTCTTGGATGATCCTGATCATGTCGATCATACGCTCCAAGATATCTTTGACGATAAATATTTTAAAATCTTATCTATTCATCGTACATAGTTTGACTAAGGGCGAACCTCAAGTTAATAATACACCAAGTTCTCAATTGTTCTTCCAAGTTTTAGTAGTGACATAAAGCAGTGGCCCGAATATTACGATACTTTTAATGCATTGATCGAGTTAATTAGTTATCTGTTATCAAGGCATTTCCATTAACTCACGAGCATTACAATGATGCTTACCAGGCACTTGTTAATCGTTATCAAAAGAAGCGACCTTTAGCTTTTACATCTTGGAGGGACTTTAAGTAAAATTTAATTATTTTAAAAAACATTATTTTACCTGAGGACCGATGGGATTTCGTATTAGCCTACCACCTCTTGTCTAAGATTGATACAAATCTGCGTTGCGATTTCGAGGAAAAATATCCTGATATTGAATTTCCTTCGTATGCACAGTTGAAATCATTTTTGCACTTGAAATGCGAAGCACTATTACGCTATTCTCATTTTTCTGAAACTAATCAAACATCTAAATCTTCTACTAGGCTACAACAACAATCTGTAAAATCATCTCGATCGAATAAATGGGCTAACATTTCTCACTCGCTCGTTGGTCGTACGGATAACCCTCAAACTGCCGCCGCTAGTACCATAGACCGTAATGCTTCTACGTATCAACCTTTTAAGTGTGTGTTTTGTGGCAAGGCTCATTCAATATCGTCATGTCAACAATTTCTCGATAATTCAGTTGATGAGCGTATATCTATTGCCAGCAAAAGTAATTGGTGTTTCAATTGTCTTCGATTTTCACATCAATTAAAAAGTTGTACTTCTATTTTTACGTGTTGTAAGTGCAAACGTAAACATCACACTTTACTTCACAAAGATAAACCGGTCGAGTCTAATCCAACCTCTTCATTATTTTCTAACTAGCTGTTGCCCGCGACTTCGTTCCCGTGGGTAGAAGTTATAAGTTATAATTTATAACTGCCCTGTTTTTTTAAATTAATATACCTCACTCAGCAACTATGGTCTAACAATTAATTAATTACAATAATTATGTTGTACAGTTGCATCTTCATCCACATTTTTACATTTCAGATATGTGACAGTGAATGCCGAATTATTAATGTTAATGCAAAATATGGAGGTGCTACCCACGACGCATTTATTTGGGAAAATAGTCAAGCCAATAGATATATCCAGGACATAAATAAAAATAATGAACAAGTTTGGTTTTTAGGTAGGTAAAAATGTATTAACCAATTAGAAAAAGATATGTTGCAAAATACTTATGGCAGCAGGCAAGGTCCAGTAATTAAAATTTACAGATTTTCTTTAATAACTTATTCTTTAAATAAAAAAAAATCCAGGTGATTCTGGATATCCACAGAGGCCTTGGATGATGACACCAATCCCAGATGCTGCTGAAGGTACGCCAGAGGCAAAATATAATACCATCCATGGGAAAGCCAGAGTTGTAATAGAAAATACATTTGGTAGACTTAAAAATAGGTGGAGATGCCTTTGTAAGGACCGGACATTACACTACACCCCCGAAAGATGTGCAACTATAATTATGGCATGTAGCGTTCTACACAACTTAGCGATAGATTTTATGGTGCCCGATCCTGAAGAAGATGTCATAGATTCTTTAGAATTAGGAATATCAGCAGTTTCTTCAGAAGAACCTCTTCGCGACCATGGTTCTAGAGATGATTTGATTCGCGGTAGAACACTAAGACAAATATTAGTGGATAGAATTAATAGACTACACATTGTTAATAATTAATTTAATTTTCCATTTATTTTTCTAGGTTTTGTGTTACCATGTGTCATAAGAGAATAATTGTATGAGAACTCTGTCTGTATTTTTTTTCTTCATTTGTAATTTTAAACTCATTGCACAGAGTGTTAGGTCTGTAGTTATTACTTTTAGGCTCTATATTGTATTTTATAGAACGGTGTTGTCGCTCAGAGACTGTACAATGTACATGTGCTGTTATTTTAATTTGAATTTTTGACGCTCATAAAAAGTTGTTTTGCAGCCAAGTTTTAGTAAATGGTTTTTGAATGTAGAAATGGTTTTTCTTTTGTGATAAATTAAAATTTCCAGATAATATTCCAATAAGTATTTAATAAAAAGTATTTCTCTATGAAATATAATTAAAAGATCTTAAAATAATAAATTGTCTAAGTTATTTATTAAGCTAATCTTTATCTACATACACAAATAAAACTTAATAACAATAAACAAACAAAACAATAAGCCTAACCAAATAACTTACTATTAGTTGCATATTTGGCGAAACAAATAATGTCCGATTTTATTCACTTTTATTCGCCAAATATGCATCCAATACCTTCAAAGCTTCTTTAAAAAAATCCAGCCATTTAGCTTGCAACCGCAGCTCTACATCACGCTGTCTAATCCTCTCTCTTTCTAATTCTTCCGCAACTCGATCACGCTCTCTTTCATACTGCCTTGCAGACCCCTCACACTCCTTAAATACTTTTAAAATTTCATCGTCGGCTTTCTTCTTTTTCTTCGGCGGCTTCCAATGTGTGTCCATTGAAGCTATTGAAGGTGGTAGTGGATGCGCGGGAGGTGGAGGTGGAGCCATTGAGCGTTGGCTACTTCCCGGAGTATTCCAAGTATCTGGCAAAATGATGGGCATTTAGGTAGTTATCTCGACTTAAATGTGTTAGTTTTTAGTTTTAATGATTGAATTATAATTCATTTAATACTAGTTATTTCAAACTCAAAAGGTAATCTAAAGTATTTAAATTAAAAATATACCAACCGTCAGCAACGGGTGTTAGTTTTATAGGTACGTCATCAACAATAACTTCATTTATTGTTTTTGTGTTTGTTTCTTGTAGATGAGTACCTGACACGCTCTCTTCCTCCTCAACATCAACCTAATTTTCATAAAAAATTAACATTAGGGAACACACATCATATGTTTCAAAGCAGTGCTAACTACTACTTATGTTTATTTTTTTATCAAAAGTCTGCTCTTGAGGATAATCAATTATGCAGGTAACATCATTAACATCAAACTTCAAGAGACTAACAAGCATCATAATTCAAATAAATAATGTGGGAAAAACAAAAGCATGAGATTAAGTCATTTTAAGTGTAACTATACTAACAAAAAAGAAAAGCTTAAGTGGTGACCCTTTTTTGTTATTCTGGGGATTTATAAAGAGGTAGGTCCTTCTCATACAGAAAAATATTGACCACATTCAGTCCCGTTTACATATTCACATATCAATATTATATATATGTCCGCGTGACTCTCTTTTGGGTGTCAGGATAGCCGACATCGGGATAGGGTATTCAATAAAACACACATTCACGCCTCATTATCTCATTATCGTTCAATCCTAACCCTATCTGGATATATTCCCAACAACGCCCGCCCGTCACCGCTTGCTAAACGCGCTGGAGAGAACAAACGGCGCAACAAACTCCCCAGCCTTGCGCTGTCCAATCACTACACATTATTAAGTCACTTTACACAATTTAAATTCACAATATTAACAACACAATCATCAATTACGCCTCAACAATTACTAACTTTAATATTACGCGATAATCACTTAGTAACACGACCATCTTCAAAACTTATAATCCACTATTCTAAATTCAAATATACCCGCGCTTCTATTTTACAACCAGCCAGTATTGGCGCGAACAGTAACTATATAGGTTTTATGAATGAGGTTGCGAACTATTTTTCACTAATGAGGTTTTAATTATGATTTAGTTATTAATTCTCATGCTCATCTCCGACATATATATATGTCGGCGTAGCTCTCTTTTGGGTGTCAGGATAGCCGACATCGGGATAGGGTATTCAATAAAACACACATTCACGCCTCATTATCTCATTATCGTTTAATCCTAACCCTATCTGGACATATTCCCAACAACGCCCGCCCGTCAGCGCCGCCGCCCGCACCCCTCACCATTGTTACAAGGCGCGGACCGCGCTCGCAACAGAGCTGTGTTTCTAAAAAACTACGAATTGCATCATAATATTGAATAAAAATTGCATTTTAAATTTATTTAAATCTCATAAATACCTATTTTTTTTATCATGAACGTGTTCTAGTCATTGGATACATGAACTGGGCTGCTTTTGTAAGACGACTGAAAAATCACGGTGTATATTCAAAATTAAATAAAAAAAAATATCTGATCGAAAAATGCTATTACAGCATAAAAGGGTTTTTCGAGGACAGAACTAAAATATGATATAAGTATGTACAAAAACCATTCAATTAAAATATGTTAAAATAAATAATAGATGATCAAACGAACTTCTTGAAGCGAAGTTCGATCATTATTATATGAGTCGCTTCATTCGAAGATATTATATTCACTAGGTAGTCCCTTTATCCTACAGGCAACACTCGCACGATTTTTATAGACTAACAACATTACTTTTTTTTTTTTTTCTTCACCCGCATTACGTCTGTTGCGACACCTTCCATTCCTTTAGAGATTTATCCATTATTATGAACAAAACTGTTTTGGGGGTAAAATCACTATTTTTATAATACATATGTGATTTATTTGGGATGGGAGGGTTTGTATATCTTCGAATGAAGCGACTCATATAATAATGATCGAACTTCGCTTCAAGAAGTTCGTTTGATCATCTTGTATTATATTTCGTCGCCTCATTCTTCAGATATTATATTCACTAGGTAGATTTTTAGAGAAACAGGTTTTGTTCAGCTAATACTTTTATTAATGTAAAGACGAAAAACCATGTTAACAATCAATGATATTTATGTTTGATTTTTACAAAATAAACGCTGTAATCGTTACAAATTATCACGTAATATACAAATCAGTCAATCAATCTCTGAGAATACAACTGCGTTTGCAAAACCATTATCATTTTGTATTGGCCGATCATAAAATCGGGCAAAAGACAAAGACGTAGCGGTCAAACCTGCTGTCTTTCTAATGGCATCCACACTAAGTCCAGAAACGCGAGCGGCCGACGTGGCAGCATGTTGCGTACTATGCGCACTAAATGTGCCTACGTCTACGCCACATTCCGCCAGTACCTGCTTAATCCATCGGCTGATAAATTGAGCTGTGGCCGCTCTGTATGGTTTTTTATATGTTAGCAGGAGGTTCCGATCTTTCGTGGTCCTCATATTTTCTGTTACGAAAATATAATCTTTGAGGACTGAAGCCGGACATATGTTAATATTTTCTCGAAAAAATGGGAGCGACAGTACTGGCTGGTCGCGTCCAGGAGCAGAGGTTTTGATTATATCAGTTATGGCTATTTTAATTCCATTTGAGGAGATTGAAATATTATCTAACTTAATCAAAGAGAAATTTTGTACCCTATGACCTGTACAAAGTGCTAATAAAATAACGAGTTTTTTTGTTATTTTCTCTAAACTTAATTCTAAGTTCGGATACCAATTGGATACATGACTGAGTACCAATTGTGGGTCCCAAGTATAGGTACTTTGTACTTTGATTTATTAGGTTTAATTTTATACGCTCCTTTCAATAATCGCTTAATACAACTATCAGAACCCACATTGAAATCTAAAATCAGCGACAACGCGGAGCGGTGACTATTGAGGGAGCCATATGAGCAGCCGATTGAAAGAGCAGATGATTTTGAACCCTCAAATACATTAATATTATGCAAAGAGCAAAATTGCCACCAAAGTTTTAATGTGACGTTATACTGCTTGATAGTATTTTCGGCTAATGACGCCATCATTAAGTTTAGTGAGTCAGGCGGGATTCCACGGCGTGTGAACGCCGTCCGCAGAGCCTCGCGACACCCAGAGTAAGCTTGGCATGCAGGGGGTGACACTCCCTGAAATGAGATTGAAGGAGGAATTTATTGGGATTCAGGTAAAGTATATGAGAATCGAGCAGGTTTTGGAGGAGATGGGGAAAAACTAAAATCCCTTTAGCATCATCCTCAATAATCTTGCGTAGACATTTTAGAACTAAAGAAATCAGAATCAGAATCAGAATGCTTTATTTGTAAACATAGGTCAAATTACAGCAGTGTGAGATGTTACAAGTAGGTTTTAGTTTCTCTATGTTTTACCCAAAGGTGTACAAATATATTTAATTAACATAATCTTATAAATCTACATAGTATAATATTATAAAGTATCATCCCCAAAACTTTCACATTTGTAATAGGTACAAGCGCATGCATATCAATGCAAATTAATTATATATAAAAAAAAGAAAAATGATAAATGTCATGTAGTCTCAGTAACATGTCAAAAAAACAATTTATTTTTTAGCATACCTAATTCAGAATCATCAAAACAGTTTAGATGATGTATAATTGTCAGAGGAAGTAATTATAGAATTGTCGTCTAAATAGTCCTTAAGTGAATAGTAGCATTTTTTTATCAACAATTTGAATAGCACTTTCTTGAAATTGTCCAGGTTTAGGGTTTTTATTTGTTCAGGTAGTTTATTAAATATTTTGATGGCCACAACGAATGTACTTTTATTCATTAGTGCTGTTTTGCCGTAGGTCACTTCGAGTTCTGATTTATTTTTATCCCGCAGTTTTCTGTAGTAGCTTTTAGTTGCGATTTTGTAAAGCGTCATATTAGATTTAACAAATACATTTGTTTCGTATATATACAACGATGGTAAGGTTAGAATTTTTAGACTAAGGAAGAACGGTTGGCAACTGTCTGTGCTATTTAGTCCACACATAGCCCTGATACATCTTTTTTGGGCTCTAAAGACGAGTTCTCTATCTACAGAATTACCCCAATATATTATGCCATATCTGAGTGTTGATGCAACATAGTCATGATAGGCTGTTAGTACAGATTCTAGGTTTACAACTTTTGATAATTTATAGAGAACATAGGTAAATTTATTGAGTTTTTTACATATTTCGTCTGTCTGACATTTCCAATTCAAATTGCTGTCTATATTAATACCAAGAAATTTAGTAACGTTAGTTTGTTCTATTTTAGTATCTAAATATTTAATGTCTAACTCTTTATGTGGGGTCCTTTGATAAAAATACATAATTTTAGTCTTTTCCAAGTTTATGATTAAATTATTGTTGTTAAGCCACGATATAATTGTATTTAATGTCATATTTATTTCATTTTCATAGGTATTAGGGTCATTACACTTAATTACTACGGTGCTGTCATCAGCGAATAGAACCATGTGGTATTTTATTTGCTCCGGAAGGTCATTTATATAAAGTATAAAAGGTAGGGGTCCCAGCACGCTACCCTGAGGAACGCCGTATTTAATTATTTCGCTTTTGGAACGGTATTTTTTCTCACGACTAGTATTTAGGCAGATTTGTGTAATTTCTACAAATTGCTTTCTGTTTGTCAGGTAAGATATAATGAGATCGAGTATATTTCCCCTGACGCCATATTTTTCAAGTTTACGTAATAGTATAGGGAACTCTACATAATCGAACGCTTTTGATAAATCCATATAGATAGCACATACTGGATTTCTTCTATCTACATTTGACAGGATAGGCAGAAGAAGATCATAAATGGCCATATTGATTGTCTTTTGTTTTCGAAATCCCTTTTGTTCTTTCACTAATATGCTTGATTTTTCAAAGTAGTTATACAGGGGCTTATAAATTGCTCTTTCAAATATTTTTGAGAAAACGGGTATTAAAGCTATGGGTCTGTAATTAGACATGGTTTGTTTATCATTTTTCTTGTGCAAGGGTATAATTATTGACGTTTTTAATTTTTCAGGGAAGATTCCGTTTGAGATGCTCATATTGATTATGTGGCTGAGATGTGGAGCTACGTATTGAGATACTTCTTTGATCACTTAAGTGCATATTCCGTCATAGCCAACACTATTTGTATTTCTAAGGGAATTTATATGATTATTTATCTCTTGAGGTATAGTCGGTTCCATGAACAGAGAGTTTGAAGGATGTGAGTGTACATTTATTTCAGGTATAGAGTGTTTTTTTGGTGTTTTAACTTGGTTGACGTAAAATTCGTTAAAAGCCTGAGCTATTTTTAAAGGGTTTGTGATTTTCTGTGTCTCAGTTTGAATTTGCGCTATTGGTTCTTTGGGGAGGTAGGTTTTAGAATTATTAATTATTTTCCATGCCGCTTTAGATTTATTTGCTGATGTCATAATGAAGTAATTATTTCGGGATTTTTGTGTTAGTGTTATAACTCTTTTAAATCTAGCAGAATATGTTTTAAAAGATTTTTTGTTACTTTGGGTAGGATTTCTTCTATATTGCCAAAGTAGTCGCCGTTTCTTTTTGCTACATTTTCGTATCCCGTTGGTAATCCATTTAGATTTTTGACTCAACGATTTTGTTATAATTTCGTAGGGAAAGCAAAGATCGTAAAAGCATCTGAATAGGTCGAGAAAATAAGAGTAGGCCTCATTGACGTCATTTGTTTTATAAATGTCCGAAAAAGTGAGATTTTTAATGCAATTTCTAAATTTATTTATGTTCTCCTGACAGTAATTTCGTCTTTTGATTTTCCATCGTTTTATGAAACATGTCTTTTTAACAGGACATTCCAAAAGCTGTGCAGTATGGTCTGAAAGGCCCAATTCTATAATTTCTCCCTTACAGCCTTTCACATTGTGTGCTATATTGTCTATGCAAGTCCCACTACTTAACCTGGTGGGTTGAGAAAATAATAACTTAAATAACTTTAAGTTATAATTCAACAATGTATATTCAAAGTCTAGAGCTTGCTTATTTCTTTTAAGTATGTTAATATTAAAGTCTCCACAGAGGATAACCTTTTTGTTATTCAATTTTATACACAATAGATGTAAAATATTATTTAAGTTTTCGTAAAAAAATATCTAGATAAGATTGAGGAATCCTATACATACATACTATGACAATGTTGTGTTCTGTAAATTCTATCGCGCAACATTCGATTACATTGGTTAAAGAGTATTTCCCTAGATTTATCATCTTACATTTGTGGCCAACCCTGGTTAAGATGCACGCGCCACCTCTTCTATTTTCTCTGGAGAAACTCGTTGTTAGGTTGTAGTTTGGTATATTTAGAAGTCCTTCCTGTTGCGGTGTCATAAAGTGCTCGGTTACGCATATACAATCTAGCCGGCTTTTTTTAGTATTTTCTAATTCATCCAAGTACACAGTAAGCATATCGCTTTTATTCATAAGTCCAGCAATATTTTGATGAAGAATCTGTATATTCTTATAGACGAAAAAAATTGGAGTTTTCTTTCGGGCTTAAATTATGGTTTTTCTCATTAATGGGAGTTGTTATAATTTCATCACATTCCTGCCTATTTCTTTGAGAATATAAGTTAAGATCAATCTGGATGTTGCTCATAATATTTTGATATATATTTTTTATTCCGTATTTATTGATTCTACCCGTGGTATTGGAAAACATTTCATGTGTTAGATGGTAATTGCTGTCGAAAATGTATGCGTACTTGTGATTTTGGTTATCTAGTTCTAAGAGGTTATTAAACATTTCGACTTTAAAGTTAGAATAGAATAGAATAGAATAGAATAAACGTTTATTGTTTCCAGTATTACAGCTAATAGTAGTACACATACAAAAACTATAATACCGGAAGCAAAAGGTTCAAGCGTCAGCATTATGCTTAGGTCCCCCCTAGAGGGTAGCTAAGCGCTGGTTTTCAGCTTTAACCCTTTGGCTCCTGTTTACAATGTTGGTAACAAAGGGAGTATTTAAAAAAAGGATAATCACACATTAAAAAAAAAAAACAAAAACAGAATATATGTATTGTTACATCTTTCGATATAAATAAATATAGCTAGAGAGAAAATGCTTAACCAAGAAAAGAAAATCGCAGAAATATTAACTGTGGTCACGGCGGTCTAAAAAAAAAAAAAAATTGACGCAGAATTTTATCTGGGAATGAACTTAGTATAGAGCAAAAGTAAAAAAAAGCAAAAGAGCAGAACAGGCAGCTGTTATAGTAATTTAGTAAAATATTTTTGGCAGTCGAAGACTAATACTCTACACTTGCTTTTAAAGTTATGAGCATTTTTAATATGACGGAAAGGCGGTGGGATATTATTCCAGATTTTTGACGCTGCGTAGTTAAAACTACCTTTATAACTTTTTGTTCTGTGTCTTGGTATCATTAGCGTACTATTTACTTTTGACCTAGTAAATATAACCTTTTGGTAGTGATAACTCTGTGTGTAACACATAAAAAGTGCAATTTTCGTCGTGATTCCATGTTTAGTTGTCCCTTTTCACTTATAATGGGAGAGATGTGCGCTCTTCTCGGAACTGGGTAAATAAAGCGAACGCAAGCGTTTTGGACCTTTTGAATGCGCTTTTTGGTCTTTTCGAAGAGCCTCGGACCGTAAACGACATCACAGTAGTTGAAAGGTGAAAGTATCAGCAGATCTGAGAGCAATTTCCTTATATCCTCTGAAAGGTACTCACGGATTCCATAGAGAACTTTCAATCTATAAAAAGCACTCTGCATTCGGCCATTAATGTGATCTCCGAATCTCAGTTCCTCGTCCATAAGTAGCCCCAGGTTCTTTGCGACCTTCAGTCGTTCAATTACCTCCCCGTTTACAACCAGAGGCTCGTATAGGCTGTCAACAGCTGCTATCTGTGATTTGGTGCCCAAAATCATACATTTTGTCTTAGATGCGTTGAGTACAAGAGTATTTTTTTGAGACCAGGTAACGATTCGTTCAATATCATTCGAAACATTAACCAAAGTCTGACCAGTCTCAATTGGCTTAAATGATGCATAGATTTGCGTGTCATCCGCATACAGGTGTACTTTACAGTGTTGGAGAATACTTTGAAGGTCAGCCGTAAAGATAATAAATAAGGTAGGACTGAGGATAGAACCTTGTGAAACGCCCCTTTCTACGGCCAGCTTTTTTGATTTAATTGAATTACCCTGATCGTCAACAGTTACTACTTGTTGATATCTATTAGTGAGGAAAGACCTGAACCATTTACATGTATCTATAGAAATACCGTAATGTTTAAGTTTGGCGAGTAGTAGCTCCCGATTCAAACAATCAAACGCCCTCGAAAAATCCAACAAACAAGCACGGAGGGTTTGCCAGCATCAGACTCGGTCAGAATATCATTAGTGACATAAGTTAAAGCCGTTGCAGTACCATGGCCTTCACGGAAACCCGATTGATGTTGAGGCAGAATGGAATTAGCCTCTAGGTATAACTTAAGTTGCTTTTCGACAACCCTTTTGATAACCTTTTACAGAACGGGAAGAATACTAATTGGCCGCAGATCTTTAAGCTGGTTAATATTTTTAGACTTTGGGATTGGCTTTACTAATGCAGATTTCCAAGAATCTGGAAATACTTTGGTTTGAAGGGACCTATTTATAATTTCAGTGATTGTGTTTAATGTATTAGGAAGGGTAAGCTGGATCATATCAATGTTGATGAGGTCGTGTCCATAAGCCTTAGTTTTTATTCCATTTAAAATGTCTATGATTTCTTTACTAGTGGTTTCCTCGAGGTCAAATTGATTTTTACTAATAACAGTGTTTTTATAGTAGTTTAATGTTCCTGTGTCGGCATAAGTATTCCCTGGTAGGTCTAGAAAGAAATTGTTTATATCGTCGGGATTATTTAAATTATTTGGGATGGATGTTTCGCACGGATCGCTAAATGAAGATGTGTTTTTGAGGTGTTTCCACATTTCTGTAGGCTTTTTAGCGTTATTATTGACATAATACGAAAAGTAGGCTTTTTTTTCGTGTCTCATGCTAGATGTTACAAGGTTTTTAAGTTGTTTATAATAGTCCATATGAATCTGTAGCTTGGTTTTGTGTGCTCTAGCCAAAGCCTTGTCACGATGCAGCATCATTACTTTGATAACGTCTGTTATCCAAGGTGTAGGGGCTTTAGATATCTTAATACGTCTAAAAGGAGCGTGGATGTCAAATAGTTCGGTTATGTATTTATCGAACATACACACCATTTCATCAACGTTATTCATCTTTCCAATATTTTCCCAAGGAATATTGTCTAAGTCACTATTAAAACGAGTTAAGTCTATATTTTTGAAAGAGCAAACTGTCTTAAATTGCGGCACCGGTTTAGGTTTTTTTATATCAAAATTTGCTATTACCATTGCATGGTCGCTTATATTTGGGTTATGATGTACCCTTACATCGAAACATCGAGTAGCTGTATCTGTAATAATAAGATCTAGAAGAGTTTTAGAAGTTTCTGTGATTCTAGTGGGTTCTTTGACAATTTGTACAAGATCATACAGCGTAAAGAATGTATTTAACTCTTTGGTAAAATTATTGAGCGGTTTCAACATGTTAACATTGAAATCTGATAGTAGTATTATATGTTTACAATTAGTGAAAGATTGTATGGATTCAGCCAATGCATCAATTGCTCTACTCACCGAAATAACAGTTTCGGACCTGTATGCGGTACCAACAGCTAATTTGTGGCCAAGCAAGGTGACCTCAAGCCACAACTGTTCTAGTTCTGAGTCCGGGTGGGGGCGCACATTAACACGAATGCCTCTTCTCACATAAAAGCCCACTCCTCCCCTCGATCTATTATCTGGACGAGCTCTGTGTTTAAGGAAATATCCAGGTATGGTGGGAGCATATTTTACAGCACCTTCCTGGAGCCACGTCTCATTAAGGGCCAAAATATCTGGCTGCAGCCTTTGTATTGTAACTCTCAGGTCATCCTGGCCAGTATTAAGCGATCGCACATTAAGCAAACCCAACTTTATGTTGTTTTTTTTTAATTTCCTAGCCATAGTCTTGTAAATTAATTATCAGCAAGTATTGTACCACAGATCTTAGATTTAATGTGTGACCATAAGACAATAAATTACATTTTTATAATAACTATCGTGAGACGAACAGTTCGACTCGCGATCCCGCCGCGTCTGCTCATGATTAAGGACTCCGGTTGGGTCCGAAACTAGTCGGGCTACCCCGATAAATACGCGTGAGTAAACCGTTACATCATTTAATAATAAATTACAGTAAAACAAGCCTAAAAAAAGTGAAGCATGCAAATAAAACATTATAAAAACAAAAGACAGCAGCTGACCAATCGTCAGTCATTTGTTATTTACTAACTCTGACAAACATCGTTCAGACTTGATTTGAACTGGTTTTTGTCTAAATTTTTGCGCATAAATATTTTACCATTCACGTACCAGCAAGATATCTTATGCGTTTTTGCAAATTGACGACATTTGAAGAAGAACTGCCTAACTGATGGAGTCTGGTACTCTGCTACGTATATAGGAGTTCTCTCTCCAGGTAATCCAATCATCTGGGAGTTGAGCTTATCATTTACTTGCCGATCCTTGTTAAAAGTCCTGATATTGTTTAGGACTACATTTCTTCGGGATACCGAGGTAAACTCTGCTACTATTGGTCTTGGTTTACCAGGCATACCAGGCTTACCGGGGAGCCGGTACACGTCCCTTAAACTTGTCTCACCTATCTCCAAATTTACAGCCTTTCCGATGCCAGCCATAATGGAGATCAGATCAGTAACGTTCTCATTTTTTTTAAGGGGGACGTTGTGTAGTTCGATTGAAGCTGGTCTTGACTGCGACGATAAATCCTGATTTTTTTTTCTCATAGTTTCTCAGAGTATCTTTGTCTTTCGTGTTCTTTCTATTTTTGTTATGCGCGTTTTAATTTCTTTATAATCTTTACTTATGAAAGCCATACTTTTCTCCAGCTCTAAGTTTATATTTTGGATCTCCACAAACTTCAGTTTTAAATCCGACACTTCCTTAACCAAAGACTCCAATAGACCGTCTTGATCTGCTTTCCAGGCTGTTAATCTGACATCTTGTTCAGCTTTCCAGGATGACAAAATGTCTAGGAGCTCAGTTTTTAAGCTCTCCACAGACGCACGAACATTCTTTGTTTAAAGTTGTCACACTCTTAGGTGAGTCCTCCATGCGCTGCAGCTCGTTAAGTTGTAGATAAGTGATCCTGTTTTATAAGTAGGAAGACAGATTACTACGTTGGTGTGTGTAATTTTTCGTAGGGATTCATTTAGAAGGTTTATTAACTTAATGTAGTTGTTTTCAATGTCATTAATATGATTTTCTCCAATGAAAATTAGGCAGTAGTCGTTTAGGGTAAACCCCTTTAATCGATCTTCAATGTCGCTTAATAATTGTGTTATTGTGCTGTTAGGCATCGTATAGTGGCAGAATTCAAAGCATTCGGAGAAAACATCTTCCATACAGGATAAAGATCCTTTGTATTTATGACTACTTAAGATACATAGTTTGTTCTTTAGTTTTGTTATAGATTTTTTTGTTTTCGGTACATCCACATTGCTTGGTGGTATCACGGGGTTGATTGGTGCTAGGTCAGGCAATTTTGAAATAGATCTTCTATTTTAGCATTGTAGTCCGATGTATCCATGACGACCGTAGCGTTTCCCTTATCTGCACGGAGTATAGTTACATCTTGTCTGTTTTTGAGGTTCTTTAAAGCGAGATGTTCGGCTTTAGGGAGGTTTGGTTTGGGCACTACACTTCGACGTAAAACAGATGATATATCTTGGCGTATCGCCTCCAAATCTTCCTTCCTCACGTTATTGTTGAACAGGCAAGTCTCTACATTGCAAATAATGTCCTCGTACGGTATTCTACGCGGTGTTACAGCGAAATTTAAACCTTTTTGTAGTACTTGCACGGTCGGTGGATCTAACGTTTGTTTTGACAGATTTATAACTGCGCGTGATTGGTTGACGTTTGGCCGGCGCGTTCCGTTTTCGTTTATTGTTTTGTTTGACGCGTTCGATTTCGAATTTAATTTTTCATATTTATTTATTAAGTTTTGTTTGCTTTCGAGATATTTGGTGTTTTCGCGCTTGTTAAGTGATACAAATTGTACAACCTACCTTCGCAATTTTTCGCTTACCTACCCACTCACATACATGGTATCTTTTTAGATACGAATGACGCCGATCCTCGAGGAGAACAGGAGGTGGCCCCCGCTCCGCAAGTAACACCGGACGTCGTGGATGCTGAGACCGCCCTGTCAACGGAGACAATTCAAGAATCCGCTTTGGATCCTGAACTATTGTCTGCACTGGGATCCTCAACATCGGATGCGCCAGACTTTGGAGATGAAGTACACGGTAGCTTAGCGACCTTGTGGACACCTTTGTTGAAAAAAGGGCTACCTAAAGAGGATTAAGATAAACTCATGAAGGAGCACCTCATACCGAGTAACTGTAAGTTACTGCAAGCACCAAAGTTAAACGTTGAAATATCAGCGGCAGTTTCGGAACTAGTCAGAGGACGAGACAAAAAACTAGTTGGCTTTCAGCAACAACTGGGAAACGGAACCGCTGCTATTAACAAAGCTATGGATACTTTGTTAAAATCAGATAATAAAGTTCTTGCCCTGAGATATTTAAGCGACGGCTGTCGGCTGCTTTCCGATTTGCATTACTGCCTTACCAAGGACAGAATAAAATTAATAACTCCAAATCTTGAAAAGAATTTCCTCCACGTCATTCAAGACACGGAACGGGACGAAACTTTGTATGGTAACTCGCTATCAGAGAAAATAAAGGCCAGTAAGGCCATCGAAAAGCAGGGTTCCCAAATAAGGAAACCAACTTCGAAACCCAACAGTAGCCAATCCGTGGTCGCAAGTCCTGCCCACCAGGGAAACTGGTCAGGACCTCCTCAATACCCGGCGAACAGGGGGTGCGGGGAGGTCAGAGGAGATCGCTACCAGTGACGTCACGGCGGCCATACCCGACGCAAACACAAACACAAGCGAAGAGTTCTTACGCTTCGAAGACTCGTGCATCCCAGCAGAAATAGCTCAGGTACATGCAGGCAGAATACACTTATTTCTTTCTTGTTGGTCTCATATTACCAATAACAATGTAGTATTGTCATGGATAGAACATGGCTTTTCTATCCCCTTTAGTACACGGCCGTCTCAATCTATAGTGCCGTCGTGTAACTTTACTTACGACGAAGCGGTCGACATGCAAGTAGCAATTAATAAATTTATAGAATTAGGAGCCATATCAAGCTGCATGCAAAGTCACGACCAGTATATATCTAAAATATTTTTAGCACCTAAGACTAATGGAGGTAAACGTTTTATTTTAAACTTAAAATCGTTAAATAAATTTATAACAAATACCCACTTTAAAATGGAGGATCATAGAACGGCATCCAAACTAATTCCCCAAGGCGGTTTTCTAGCAACAATTGACCTCAAAGAAGCCTACCTATTAGTACCTATATCAAAATATGACCGAAAGTATTTACGATTTAATTTTCAAGCTCCGGGTTCTGAAACTTTACAAACATATGAGTTCAATGCCATGCCTTACGGATTATGCGTAGCTCCTAGAGTGTTTACAAAAATTATGAAGGAGGTAATAACCTACCTACGAAGGCGAGGCTACAAGTCAGTAATTTATTTAGTCGACATATTATGTATCGGTAACAGCTACAAAGAATGTTCTGATAACGTCCGTGAAACCCTTAAACTCTTGGAATGCTTGGGTTTTGTAGTAAATTATGAAAAAAGCTCATTAATACCGTCTCAGACATGTACATTTTTAGGATTCGTTTATAATACACACGACATGGCTTTGTCGTTACCTACTGAAAAACGTCACACTATTAATCAATTAGTCGAAAAGTTTCAAAAATTGCCTAAGTGCACTATACGTAAATTTGCACATCTCATTGGCGTTTTGATCGCAGCCTGTCCAGCAGTACGATACGGTTTTCTTTATACTAAATTATTAGAACGCCAAAAATTTTTAGCCTTACAGCATAATCTTAACAATTATGAGTCTAAGATTAGAATGTCTGAATCGGTATTAGATGACCTTAATTGGTGGCAAAGTCATATTTTCACTGCTTCATGTCCTATTGTAAACCAAAACTTCAAAAGAGAGATCTATACAGACGCAAGCAGAACAGGCTGGGGTGCCGTCTGTGGAAATGAGAGAGTTCATGGTAGGTGGAAAACTACAGAATCAAAATACCATATAAATTACTTGGAACTCTTAGCCATATTTCTCGGATTAAAAAGTTTTGCCAGTAACGATTCTAACTGCACAATTTTGCTAAGGGTAGACAATACGACAGCAATTAGTTACATAAATCGCCTTGGTGGAATTCAATTTCCTCATTTAAATGACCTAGCTAGGAACATTTGGCAATGGTGCGAGACGCGAAACCTGTGGTTGTTTGCTTCCTACGTAAACACGAAAGATAATCACGCTGACGAAGAATCTAGAAAGATTAACCCCGATACGGAGTGGGAGTTGTCAGATCGCGCCTTAAGAATGATTAAGAAAAACTTTGGTTGCCCAGACATTGACCTTTTTGCTTCTCGCGACAATGCCAAATGTGACCTATTTGTTTTTTGGAAACAAGAACCAGATGCGTATGCGGTGAACGCCTTCACGCTAGATTGGAAAACCAAATATTTTTACGCGTTCCCGCCATTTTCTTATTGATTATGATTATTGATTATGGAGTAATCAATAATCTGCGTGCACGTAGGGTCAAGTGACGCGCGCGCGCGACTGACCTATGATCGAATCCGCTCCGTAACAAAATTAAAAAAAAAATAGTAAAAGTGACTTTTTATGGACTTCTTTTCGATAATAGTACTTAAGTGCGTGACTTCAATAAGTGAAAGTGTTATCTCAAAAAAAAAAAACATACGTATCCATAATAAATAGCGAACTAAAATAACGAACAAGAAACAAAAATATAAAACAAACTAAACTTTCTACTACTTAAATATAACAATAACTTAAAAACCGAGTGTAGTGACAGAGCAAGAAGAAAAAAGAGTGGTCAACACAATTATTAAGTGAACAATTCATTTATAAAACATTATTAAAACCTACCAAAATATTAAAAATATTGGGTATAAACATGATCAATATTAATTATAGTGCAAAATCCTAACAAATAAACAATCTCCAATAAACAAAACTTAAAAAAGTGTAAAATATCATTACTATCAAAACAAAGATAAAGTGGCAACAAAGTGTACAAAGTTCAACATTGCAAAAAATTCCACAGAGATGAGTCATTTTTAACCGTCCATGTTAGTTCAAATATTGCATTTGTTCAATCCAATCCTTAATTTCGCCTCAACCTGTCGAGAACGGATAGTTCAGTGGCGCAAAGCGTCACATTGGAAACCGACAGATCGTAAGTTCGATGCTCATCACAGCAGATTCTTTTTGTAATATATCTATAAAATTTCATATCTCAAATTATCGTATTTTAAACATAAAAAATAACAGCTACGAACAAAATGGATCTTGAAAATAATAACATAACCTTCCGCAATAAACCCTGTAGAACAAGCTCATTGACAGACTTGTCTAAATTGACAACAAGTGACAACGATAAAACTATATTGGATACGACGATGATGAGTATACCGGATAGTTTCCATGACACAACTGACAAAATCCGTGAATTACATGACGAAATTAGAAAACTTAAACAACAATTACAAGGCGCACATCAAGAAATCGACAACTTAAATATAGAAAACCTGCGCTTAAAAACAGATTTACAAAATATGATAACGACAGTTAACACTTACAAGAAAATATGCTCAACGCCTGAGAAAAAGAGAACACCAACACGCACAAGCAAGACACCACGCCAAGTTAACTCACCAAATGAACAAGCCAATAAGTGCTTATATTCGATGACTCTGCCAAACCATGCGACCAAGAAACACAATAAAGGAACTCAGACTGAGGAAAGCTGTAATCAGTCAACTAATGAAGTTTCAAAATTGCCTGACCTAGCACCAATCAACCCCGTGATACCACCAAGCAATGTGGATGTACCGAAGACAAAAAAATCTATAACAAAACTAAAGAACAAACTATGTATCTTAAGTAGTCATAAATACAAAGGATCTTTATCCTGTATGGAAGATGTTTTCTCCGAATGCTTTGAATTCTGCCACTATACGATGCCTAACAGCACAATAACACAATTATTAAGCGACATTGAAGATCGATTAAAGGGGTTTACCCTAAACGACTACTGCCTAATTTTCATTGGAGAAAATCATATTAATGACATTGAAAACAACTACATTAAGTTAATAAACCTTCTAAATGAATCCCTACGAAAAATTACACACACCAACGTAGTAATCTGTCTTCCTACTTATAAAACAGGATCACTTATCTACAACTTAACGAGCTGCAGCGCATGGAGGACTCACCTAAGAGTGTGACAACTTTAAACAAAGAATGTTCGTGCGTCTGTGGAGAGCTTAAAACTGAGCTCCTAGACATTTTGTCATCCTGGAAAGCTGAACAAGATGTCAGATTAACAGCCTGGAAAGCAGATCAAGACGGTCTATTGGAGTCTTTGGTTAAGGAAGTGTCGGATTTAAAACTGAAGTTTGTGGAGATCCAAAATATAAACTTAGAGCTGGAGAAAAGTATGGCTTTCATAAGTAAAGATTATAAAGAAATTAAAACGCGCATAACAAAAATAGAAAGAACACGAAAGACAAAGATACTCTGAGAAACTATGAGAAAAAAAATCAGGATTTATCGTCGCAGTCAAGACCAGCTTCAATCGAACTACACAACGTCCCCCTTAAAAAAAATGAGAACGTTACTGATCTGATCTCCATTATGGCTGGCATCGGAAAGGCTGTAAATTTGGAGATAGGTGAGACAAGTTTAAGGGACGTGTACCGGCTCCCCGGTAAGCCTGGTATGCCTGGTAAACCAAGACCAATAGTAGCAGAGTTTACCTCGGTATCCCGAAGAAATGTAGTCCTAAACAATATCAGGACTTTTAACAAGGATCGGCAAGTAAATGATAAGCTCAACTCCCAGATGATTGGATTACCTGGAGAGAGAACTCCTATATACGTAGCAGAGTACCAGACTCCATCAGTTAGGCAGTTCTTCTTCAAATGTCGTCAATTTGCAAAAACGCATAAGATATCTTGCTGGTACGTGAATGGTAAAATATTTATGCGCAAAAATTTAGACAAAAACCAGTTCAAATCAAGTCTGAACGATGTTTGTCAGAGTTAGTAAATAACAAATGACTGACGATTGGTCAGCTGCTGTCTTTTGTTTTTATAATGTTTTATTTGCATGCTTCACTTTTTTTAGGCTTGTTTTACTGTAATTTATTATTAAATGATGTAACGGTTTACTCACGCGTATTTATCGGGGTAGCCCGACTAGTTTCGGACCCAACCGGAGTCCTTAATCATGAGCAGACGCGGCGGGATCGCGAGTCGAACTGTTCGTCTCACGATAGTTATTATAAAAATGTAATTTATTGTCTTATGGTCACACATTAAATCTAAGATCTGTGGTACAATACTTGCTGATAATTAATTTACAAGACTATGGCTAGGAAATTAAAAAAAAAACAACATAAAGTTGGGTTTGCTTAATGTGCGATCGCTTAATACTGGCCAGGATGACCTGAGAGTTACAATACAAAGGCTGCAGCCAGATATTTTGGCCCTTAATGAGACGTGGCTCCAGGAAGGTGCTGTAAAATATGCTCCCACCATACCTGGATATTTCCTTAAACACAGAGCTCGTCCAGATAATAGATCGAGGGGAGGAGTGGGCTTTTATGTGAGAAGAGGCATTCGTGTTAATGTGCGCCCCCACCCGGACTCAGAACTAGAACAGTTGTGGCTTGAGGTCACCTTGCTTGGCCACAAATTAGCTGTTGGTACCGCATACAGGTCCGAAACTGTTATTTCGGTGAGTAGAGCAATTGATGCATTGGCTGAATCCATACAATCTTTCACTAATTGTAAACATATAATACTACTATCAGATTTCAATGTTAACATGTTGAAACCGCTCAATAATTTTACCAAAGAGTTAAATACATTCTTTACGCTGTATGATCTTGTACAAATTGTCAAAGAACCCACTAGAATCACAGAAACTTCTAAAACTCTTCTAGATCTTATTATTACAGATACAGCTACTCGATGTTTCGATGTAAGGGTACATCATAACCCAAATATAAGCGACCATGCAATGGTAATAGCAAATTTTGATATAAAAAAACCTAAACCGGTGCCGCAATTTAAGACAGTTTGCTCTTTCAAAAATATAGACTTAACTCGTTTTAATAGTGACTTAGACAATATTCCTTGGGAAAATATTGGAAAGATGAATAACGTTGATGAAATGGTGTGTATGTTCGATAAATACATAACCGAACTATTTGACATCCACGCTCCTTTTAGACGTATTAAGATATCTAAAGCCCCTACACCTTGGATAACAGACGTTATCAAAGTAATGATGCTGCATCGTGACAAGGCTTTGGCTAGAGCACACAAAACCAAGCTACAGATTCATATGGACTATTATAAACAACTTAAAAACCTTGTAACATCTAGCATGAGACACGAAAAAAAAGCCTACTTTTCGTATTATGTCAATAATAACGCTAAAAAGCCTACAGAAATGTGGAAACACCTCAAAAACACATCTTCATTTAGCGATCCGTGCGAAACATCCATCCCAAATAATTTAAATAATCCCGACGATATAAACAATTTCTTTCTAGACCTACCAGGGAATACTTATGCCGACACAGGAACATTAAACTACTATAAAAACACTGTTATTAGTAAAAATCAATTTGACCTCGAGGAAACCACTAGTAAAGAAATCATAGACATTTTAAATGGAATAAAAACTAAGGCTTATGGACACGACCTCATCAACATTGATATGATCCAGCTTACCCTTCCTAATACATTAAACACAATCACTGAAATTATAAATAGGTCCCTTCAAACCAAAGTATTTCCAGATTCTTGGAAATCTGCATTAGTAAAGCCAATCCCAAAGTCTAAAAATATTAACCAGCTTAAAGATCTGCGGCCAATTAGTATTCTTCCCGTTCTGTAAAAGGTTATCAAAAGGGTTGTCGAAAAGCAACTTAAGTTATACCTAGAGGCTAATTCCATTCTGCCTCAACATCAATCGGGTTTCCGTGAAGGCCATGGTACTGCAACGGCTTTAACTTATGTCACTAATGATATTCTGACCGAGTCTGATGCTGGCAAACCCTCCGTGCTTGTTTTGTTGGATTTTTCGAGGGCGTTTGATTGTTTGAATCGGGAGCTACTACTCGCCAAACTTAAACATTACGGTATTTCTATAGATACATGTAAATGGTTCAGGTCTTTCCTCACTAATAGATATCAACAAGTAGTAACTGTTGACGATCAGGGTAATTCAATTAAATCAAAAAAGCTGGCCGTAGAAAGGGGCGTTTCACAAGGTTCTATCCTCAGTCCTACCTTATTTATTATCTTTACGGCTGACCTTCAAAGTATTCTCCAACACTGTAAAGTACACCTGTATGCGGATGACACGCAAATCTATGCATCATTTAAGCCAATTGAGACTGGTCAGACTTTGGTTAATGTTTCGAATGATATTGAACGAATCGTTACCTGGTCTCAAAAAAATACTCTTGTACTCAACGCATCTAAGACAAAATGTATGATTTTGGGCACCAAATCACAGATAGCAGCTGTTGACAGCCTATACGAGCCTCTGGTTGTAAACGGGGAGGTAATTGAACGACTGAAGGTCGCAAAGAACCTGGGGCTACTTATGGACGAGGAACTGAGATTCGGAGATCACATTAATGGCCGAATGCAGAGTGCTTTTTATAGATTGAAAGTTCTCTATGGAATCCGTGAGTACCTTTCAGAGGATATAAGGAAATTGCTCTCAGATCTGCTGATACTTTCACCTTTCAACTACTGTGATGTCGTTTACGGTCCGAGGCTCTTCGAAAAGACCAAAAAGCGCATTCAAAAGGTCCAAACGCTTGCGTTCGCTTTATTTACCCAGTTCCGAGAAGAGCGCACATCTCTCCCATTATAAGTGAAAAGGGACAACTAAACATGGAATCACGACGAAAATTGCACTTTTTATGTGTTACACACAGAGTTATCACTACCAAAAGGTTATATTTACTAGGTCAAAAGTAAATAGTACGCTAATGATACCAAGACACAGAACAAAAAGTTATAAAGGTAGTTTTAACTACGCAGCGTCAAAAATCTGGAATAATATCCCACCGCCTTTCCGTCATATTAAAAATGCTCATAACTTTAAAAGCAAGTGTAGAGTATTAGTCTTCGACTGCCAAAAATATTTTACTAAATTACTATAACAGCTGCCTGTTCTGCTCTTTTGCTTTTTTTTACTTTTGCTCTATACTAAGTTCATTCCCAGATAAAATTCTGCGTCAATTTTTTTTTTTTTTTTAGACCGCCGTGACCACAGTTAATATTTCTGCGATTTTCTTTTCTTGGTTAAGCATTTTCTCTCTAGCTATATTTATTTATATCGAAAGATGTAACAATACATATATTCTGTTTTTGTTTTTTTTTTTAATGTGTGATTATCCTTTTTTTAAATACTCCCTTTGTTACCAACATTGTAAACAGGAGCCAAAGGGTTAAAGCTGAAAACCAGCGCTTAGCTACCCTCTAGGGGGGACCTAAGCATAATGCTGACGCTTGAACCTTTTGCTTCCGGTATTATAGTTTTTGTATGTGTACTACTATTAGCTGTAATACTGTTTGATTAACGTTCATTGTTTAACGTGTGCATACATTGTCTAACGATGCATTGTTTAAGCGTTCAGTTACTAACCTTTCAAGTACTTTGCCGAAAATGTTTAAGATAGAGATGGGCCTGTAGTTAGATACTAGTTGCTTTTCCCCTGATTTGAAAATAGGGACTACTAAGGCTTCCTCCACCTCCCAGGAAACACGCCGTCCGCCATTGACTTGTTGAAAATAACTTCAAGAGGTCTAGTTAGAGATTTTGCACATCGTTTTATGAATACGGGTGGAATACCATCACTTCCAGCACCCTTACGCTCATCCAAGGCTTTTAGGGATTGGAATATTTCCTTAGCGCTAAATTCTAGTTTACAGAATCCGGACGGGGCGAGATTGCTGTCAACAAGGTTGGACGCATCAATTGTCGACGAGGTGTTGTAGACTTGTGCAAAGTTCTCGGCAAACAAGTTACAGATTTCACGTCCACTTGATGCTGTCCTGTTCATGTAACCCATTTCTGCTGGGTAAGTACTTCTAGTTTTCTTTTTATTTTTAATGTATGTCCAGAACATTTTTGGATCCTTTTCAAGTGCTTGTTCCATTCTAACTAGATTGTTTTTATAGCAGGTTTCCATAAGCCTACTACATTTAACACGCAGTAACTCAAGTGATATGATTTCTAAAAGATTTTTGTATTTTTTAGCTTTTGTACGAAATTTATTTTTTTCCTTTAAGAGTCGTATCAGTTCTTTAGAGTACCACTGTGGGTATTTATTTCCCAGTTTTTTTTTCATGGGAACATTTTTTTGATGATGTCATGCAAGACCTCGTAAAATTTATCGATCAATTTTTCAGTTGTGGGGTGACCTTGCAGTTCTTTATCCCAGGTAATATCGTAATCAGCTTTAAAGCAATCTGGTTTTATTGTTGGCTTAGCTTGAAGATTGTTTGATTTGATATTTAAGGATATAGATAATTCTAATGATGGGTGCAAGGGATCTTCTGTAACCAAATGGCAGGCGCAGCGGCTAAGGTTGTTTAACGCAGTATTACAAAGGGCCAGATCCGGTATTTTAGATTTAGTATTTATGAAGTAATTAAACTGTTGCAAAGCGTTTAAAGAAACAAAGTCTAGGAAACTTTTAATCACCTCGCTATAATTACTAGGATATGGTTGTGCAGGACCTGCGTTTTGCTCGTCAAATTTCCATAATATGTTACTGAGGTTAAAGTCCCCTAATATAAGATTTGCATGATGTCAGAAGTCACGGGCGGGGGTAAGTAGACGTAAAAGATACGAAATTTGTGTGATTTTGTGCCATGCGAAGCGGTTTCAATGTTGATCCACAGATCCTCAGATGTACTCTCCAGGTGCGGCAGTCGACACGACCTTAACCTTTTGGAGACCGCTATCAAAACGCCTCCACCATCCCTGCGCGCACTATAACGACTGGATTCACGATCTCGTCTGTAAATATCGTACCTGTCGTCGAATAATTCGGCATCGTAAACACCACCGTTCAGCCAAGTCTCCGTAAGCATAATTATATCATAATCTTGTAAGGACATATTATGGTAAAATGTATTAAATTTTGTTTTAAGACCGCGTACATTTTGTTAATAAATCCGAAGTGAATTATCGAATGAGCTAATTAAACTATAAAAAACGTTCCTTAGTTTGGTAATTTATCCTAATAAAATTTTATTTCAGTTAAAGACTTTAGTTGCTCTTGGTTTGTGATAACAATGCGTTCTGATTGTTCGTTCTTCTTCATGAATATTCTTCCATTTCGAACCCAGACAAACTTATACCCGAGTTCTTTGCCACGAATACGACTCGCTGCATGTAACGCTTTTTTGACTGCCGAAAAATGTTCTACCACGTAAATCGGAACTGGATTCTCAGATGCGATGCCAAGGTGACTTGTATTCAGCTTATTTTGAGCGTTGTTCTTGTTGTAGTTGATAGTAGCAGCAAAGAATGCATCTCGCAGGCGTGGGGTCTTGAATTTGACTAGAATTGAATTGATTTGACTAGTACTGATGTTATTTGATTGTTTATGTTTGCAGTGATGAATGAATCGAAGTATGTAAGCTACGATGCGTGTCAGTTTGTTTAACCCTTAAATTGGTAGCGTGATAAGACAGTGTATTTGACATTTTTTTTGACTTAATTAATGGTCAATACTATTATTTGTCTACATGAATAAATTGGTAACATTGTTTTTGTTCGCCAAAATATTTCATATGGCAACATTTCACTCCGTTGAGCTATCTGTCAAGATGCCGCCGAAACGGACAGGTGCGTTTACGTCTCGGGTAAGTTTATTGATTTATTTATTGATATTTTTGGGTAAAATGGGGCTTAATTTCATTAACATAGATTCAAAATATAATATGTAGATTACACCAAAAAGCAGTTTTCATATGACTAATTTTTGTAATAGTTATTTTATAACCTAAAACATTAGTATGTACTACGGGTATCCCACTGCTTACCAGTGGGTAAAACATCTCAAATTCAAATTCAAATTCAAAATTCAAATTCAAAATTCAAAATTCAAATTCAAATTCAAAATTCATTTATTCAAATTAGGCTACTAAGTAGCACTTTTTGAAGGTCATTTACATTGGACAGCACCCAGTTTCGCCCACCCTTCACCGCTTCCTAAGTGCTTTTGCTGTGAGAGAAGAAACGGCGCAACAAACTCCCCAGCAGCACGCTGTCATTCCGTTTACAAAAAATATTATAATTGTACAGAACAATAACAAAAATAAGTGTGCAGGTGCCATGCCAAACAAACAAAAGTTTGAGGTCGCTGTATATAAACCTATACGAAATTAAACTTTAAGTACTAAGGCCAAGGTCAGCAGACCGACCAGCCACCGCAAGCAGCACCCGTTCACGAGTATGACGCAAGGGTCAGCCATCACCTCCCTCGCCATATTAGAGGGAAGGAGGTGACCCGACCCAAGACGCCACCGCAGGCAGTGACGACTTAGGGAGCATGACGTATCTGCTGCCCGCTAATAAAATAAAATAAGACTGAAAGAAATACCCCAAACGTTGATTTACCTGGCATAGCCCTAAACACGGAGGCGGCATAAATTGCTACGTCATTCAATTTTATAATTAATAAATTATACATGTCAAAATTTATAATAAATAATGTATACGTGCATGCGTATAATTATACTAAAAATAAAACAAAATAGGTAACACAATGTTACACACATAGAGTATGTCTATCAAATTACACAAATACACGTCAAACATTAATCCACACTAAACCGTCCTGTGCAAATCACGGCGACCAACTATTTTTATCATTTAAATAATCATTGATTGTATAGTAAGCCTTCTTGCACAGTTTATCTTTAACCGTTGTTTTAAATGAGTTAAAAGGCAATTCCAATAAAGTGAGAGGCAGTTTATTGTAGAGGCGAACACCAAGTCCCACAAATGAATTGTGTACCCTGTGTAACCGGTGCGATGTACCAATTAACTTATGTTTATTTCGTGTATTTATACTATGAATATCACTATTTTTGGAGTATAAGTGAAGGTTTTTTCGTATCAGTAGTATATTATCTAAAATAAATTGGGATGCTACCGTTAAAATGCCTATCTCTTTAAACCGCTCCCTAAGAGAAACTCTAGAGCCTAGTTGGTAAATGGATCTGACAGCTCGCTTTTGTAAGACGAATATCGATTCGATATCTGCTGCCCTACCCCACAAAAGTATGCCATAGGACATAACGCTGTGGAAATAGCTAAAATAAACAAGACGAGCTGTGTCCACGTCAGTAATCTGCCTAACTTTTCTAACCGCATAAGCCGCAGAGCTGAGTTTATTTGCTAGGTATGCAATATGCGCCGTCCATTTTAATTTTGCATCAACTGTAACGCCGAGAAAAACCGTTGACTCTACAGTCTCTAGTACTTCATTATTTATAACAATATTTGGCCCAAGATTCTTAACATTAGGCACCGCGAATTTAACACATTTGGTTTTTTTGGCATTCAAAACTAAATTATTAACTGAAAACCAATGTGTGACCCGAGTAAGTGCACTATTTACTTCATTAAAGTCATTTCTGTTTCTGTTAACTTTAAATATTAAGGAAGTATCGTCTGCAAAGAGCACAACGTCACATATGCCTTTTAAAAAGAATGGTAAGTCATTAATATATACTAAAAATAAAAATGGGCCGAGTATTGAACCCTGGGGTACCCCTAGTTTCACAGGTAGTCCGGTGGACTTACTACCATTTACATCTACACATTGGACCCTATCACTCAAATAGGAATTAATTAAATCCAGTGACCTATTTTTGATACCGTAATATCCGAGTTTGCATAATAATGTGTCATGCCGGACGCAATCAAATGCCTTTGAAAGGTCACAGAAAACGCCAATAGCGTTCTGAGAGTTCTCCCAAGCATCGTAGATGTGTTTCAGTAAAGCTACACCCGCGTCGGTAGTTGAACGTCCCTTTGTAAAACCGTATTGCTCGCTATGCAAGAGGGTCTTGTGATTAAAATAATGTAGTAGTTGTTTTAATATCAATTTTTCAAAAATCTTACTGAATGCAGGTAAAATTGAAATCGGTCTAAAATTACCAACGTCACATTTACTGCCTGCCTTAAATAACGGTATGACTTTACTGTGTTTCATCAAGTCCGGGAAGACACCTACGTCTACGCATTTATTAAAGATAACAGCCAAGGAGGGTGCTACAATGTTTATTATATTACCTAGGAGTTTTACAGAAAAACCCCAAAGATCTTCGGTTTTCTTTTGACTGAGTGATTTAAAAACATTGGTTATATCTAATGGAGTCACATATTCGAAACTAAAAGTAGAATCACAACTGGGCACGCAATTACGTAATAGTTTTTCCGCGTCAAGTGATGATGATTTTAAAGATCTCGTTGTTGTTAATGGTATATCTGCGAAAAAGTTATTGAATATAGAGGCGATTTCTTTAGCTTCAGTAACTAGTTCATTATTGGATAAAATCTCGAAGTTATTATCGCGTTTCGTAGCCTTACCAGTTTCTTGATTGATAATATTCCACGTGGCTTTTACTTTATTTACAGAGTTTTTAATTTTTTCGCTGATATAGTTAGATTTCCAAATAAACTCGTCATACCCATAGTACATTGCCAATAGCATAAAAATATACCAACACGCCTTTTTGTTTGTTTTATGCTTGGTACCTATGTACGATCAAACAAGATTTTAGCTTTAGTGCCTCTTGAAAATGCTTGCTCAAGTGAAAGTTCTGCTTCTGACAACGATTTTGATTGTATTCGACCATCGTCGAACTACTGCGTTAGTTCCGATCCACCCTCTCTAGACTCTTCTTTGGAACGCTTAAACCTTCTGAAGAGTGACTCTGATGATAATGATAATCGCACTGGCTTTGATAATGTATCACTAACACCAACATTTCAAACAGTTTTTCCTTCCCCTTCAACTAATAATTATGAAGCTATACTTACACTGAACTCTATTCAAACTTTGCCTCCAGCATTAGTAGAGCCATTTTCACCAGTTCCCGGCACATCTAAGGCTGTATCTACACCGATCACTAGGTATAAACGTAAGAAAACTACAAAAGCTACAAAAGTTACAAAAAAAACGAAATGGTCTCTTGAATACAAATGGAAAAATACAAATTTTCTTCATAGAGCCTCCTTGGATGATGGATTACACGATCTATATCAAACACAAAATCAAATATCAAACTGCGTTAGAATACTTTAATTCCTTTATCACGTCAGACATAATCGAGGATATTGTTCACAACACAAATTTAAATTCAGTCCAACAACTTGGTAGATCTATTCTAGTGACAAAAGAAGAGCTAGAAAGATTTCTTGCTATTCAAATTATGATCGGTGTAGCCAAAGTGCCAGCATACGTAGACTATTGGGCTAGACAAACTAGATTTGCTCTGATTGCCGAAATTCACTTTGTGTATAATAGTGCTTTTTTAAAATACGCCCAGTGATGGAAATTATGAAAATCGCAGGATTTTTTTGAAAATAGAAGAAGAAAGACAGTACTCTATAGACGAAATGATGATACCCTATAAGGGCACCAAAGCTGGTAAAAGAAGACAGTATATCAAAAACAAACCGAAAAAGTGGGGTTTCAAGAATTTTGTCATGTATGCCGGAGATGATACGTTTCGTAATCATTCTTTTACCACAAAAGAACTCTCACTGGGTGTTGGTGGCAAGGTCTGTGTCAAACAATAAAATAAAAACTATTTGCTGTATACGCAGACAACTTCTTTACCTCTACGGAGTTGGTATATTTGTTGAGAGAAGACTACGGCTAATATTTAGTCTACTAGTATTTAGTCTAGGGACTATAAGAACAAACAGACTCAGGGGGTGTCAAGACGTGTTACCTTCAGACAAAGAAATGAAGAAGAAAAGAGGCCACAGTGCACAGGTTGTTTGCAACAGAAACGAAATAGCAGTTGTGAAGTGGAACGATAATCAAGTCGTAACTTTAAATACTCGTACTCGTTCGCTGATTCACACCCTATCGAAAACATTAAACGTTATACAAAAGAAGATAAGGCCAAAGTTGACGTTGACTGTCCTCAGCTAGTGAAACATCACAAAAGGCATATGGGCGGCGTTGACCTAGCCGATATGCTTGTATCTTTGTACTGAACCCCATTCAGGAGCCGAAGGTGGTACACTGGCATATTTGCACAATTGTTAGATATGTGCATAAATAACACTTGGCTGTTGTATAGACGAGATGAGAAAAAGAAGAAGTCTTTGAAAGAGTTTCGTGTTGAATTGTCTGAGGCTCTGGGTCATGCGAACAAGGCTTCTAAATCGCAAAATAGTATAAGCAAGATGACAGACCAAAAGAAAATAAATCCTACTATTTCGAGACCAGGGGATTATTTTTTATTTATTTATTCAGTTATTACAGGTACACGTTATTCTTATGACATAGTACAGTGTCTCACAAAACAGTACACACTGTTTGTCTGCGAGATCAAAAGTATATAAACTTATAAATAAACTTAAATTATACATATTATTATATAAACTTAACAAGGTGTTACTTAATATTAATTTTATAAAGGAGTGTTATTATGGCAGAGTATTTATTAAATATTTTTTTAATTTAGACTTTAATTTATTTTTATTTTGTTCATCTCTGATGTCCGCAGGTAAACTGTTCGGTACGATGGATTTGGGCATTTTCCTAATTCTACAACGAAACAATCTAGCTGTAGACATTCTAAAACAGGCAAAACTAAAGTATATTGCATAAAATGCAATTTGCAACTGTGTTTTACTACTGGCGACACTAAAAGAAACTGTTATACGGAATTTCACACAAAATAATTATCTTTATAGGTACAAAAAATATTTCATTTTTTATATTCCGTCATAAAACAGTTACTTTTAGTGAATGGTGATATTTTATCAGACATTTCATATGGTATATTCATTTAAAAATATATAACACTTCATTTATACACTTCATTTTCATTTATATCTTGGCAATGTCATACATATAGAACGTAAGTTTTTGCGAAAACTGTGCATGTAATTTTTTTTTAATATTTTTTTTTAACTCTTTTAGGCATCAATTAAAATAGGGACAATGAAATAATAGCATTTTTCTTGAAAAAAAAATACTTGCCAATTTAAAGGTTAAATTAGAATATTTTGATAGTAACTGTCGTGAGAATGATTCATTATTAAATGATGTAACGGTTTACTCACGCGTATTTATTACGCGTATTAAGGACTCCGGTTGGGTCCGAAACTAGTCGGGCTACCCCGATAAATACGCGTGAGTAAACCGTTACATCATTTAATAATAAATTAGAATATTTGAAAATAGTTGAATTGTTATCAATTGTATGTTTGTGCGTGAGATGTGTTTGGGACCGGACTTCTGGAGGGTCAGATACGCTGAGATTTCCCGATTGTTCAGGCCAGCTGTGACTATCATCATTCCTTAAAAAGTCAGGTCCTGAAAACCACAAAGGTGTATGAAGTAACTGTTGTGCATTGGTACGCTTTGTTAATATGTCAGGTGGATTTTTTTTGATTGGTACATAGTACCATGACTGTGGTTCAGTAAGTTTGAGAATATCCGTGACTTTGTGTTTGACGAATGTTTGTAATTTATCCAGGAGAAAACAATTATTGAATCACTCCAATAATAACACTTACAGTTGTTTTTATTGCGAAGTGAGTTTAAAACTTTATTACTTAAACTAGCTGTTGCTCGCGACTTCGTCTGCGTGGTTAGAAGATATGAGTTGGGAATTTTTGAACGAAAGGCCTCGAAGATGAATAATTTTCCCTGTTTTTTTTCCACATTTTCCATTGTATCTTCGCTCATATTAGTCGCAGCGTCATGGTATATAGCCTAAAACTTTTCTCGATGAATGGTTTATTCAATACCAGTTCCTGAGATTAGTGCGTTCAAACAAACAAACTCTTCAGTTTTATATATTAGTAAGTATAGATTAACACCGGTAAACACGGCACATAATTAAAGTCGCGGTATAATAAGTGTTTTAATAGGAGCCACCCGTCCCTTGGCTACTAACAGTTGAACATTGATATTGCCACCTGGTGTATATGTACTACGTATGTATGCGCATGCACCATACGCATGTTGTGAGGCATCTCCAAAAATATGCAGTTCAATGTCATCGCGCAATGAGTCATCGAATGCTTGCCGAGGAATAGATACATGATTTATTAAAGATAATGAGAATCATCAAACTTCGCCCATTGTTGTTGTATTGAAATCAGTATTTCACCGTCCCAGCTGATGTTATTTATCCACATATGTTGCATAATTAGTTTAGCTTCGAGCATGCATGGTCAAATGAGTCCCAGTGGGTCGAAAATATGACCTATAGTGGTGGTTTCTTAGGTTTACGCGAATGTTAGACATTGAAATGAAACTACTTTTACGGATTTTATCGCGGTTTAATTTTTGATTTTAGTTCCCGACTTTTCGAAACCTTTGCAGAAGATGTTGCTCGTTCTACCTTCATATTTTAATTAATTATTTGTGGTCCGACCTACGCAGTATGAGCTTACTGTGTCTTGATGTCTTGCAGCGCTGCTCTTGGGTTTGGCCTTGAGGTTTTTATTATTGGGTCCCAAGAAGGTGATATCTTCCAGCCATCTTCTCTATTGAAATTAGGGTGTTTTTTAATCTCAATAGCCTTGCGAAACATCGTAGGTAGAAATTTGGATTCTTTAGCGAGGATCTGTGATTGATCAAATCTAATATAATGGCTGGAGCCTTCAGCATGTTCGGCGACTGGAGACTTCGTTGAGCGGCGGTGTTTGACGTCAGCTGTGTGTTCTTTTACGCGGGCCCCTATGCTTCGTTTAGTTTGACCGATATAAGAGAGGCCGCAGTCACAATTTAGTTTGTATACTCCTGCATCTTGTAGAGGTATGTGACACTTGACAGGTGGTAAGGACTGGCTAATGTTCTTGGGCGGCTTGAAGTATGTTTTAATTGAAACTCGCTTCAGGATGTAACCAATCTTGTCAGTGACTCCTCGGACGTATGGTAGTACAGCAGGCAAACGATCAACAGTGGCTGGCTTCACTCGGTTTCTGTGACGGGGCCGTGGAACTTGGAGCTTGTTGTCTTGCAGTGCTTGCTGCAAGCGGCAAGGTGTCTCTCATCACAGAGTCCGTGTGCCATCACAGAGTCCGTGTGCTCTTTGTTTGCGGCAGGTAGGTAGGTAGGATCCAAATAAAGCACAAATTTTTTAGAACGAATTTGACTTACTATTTCAGCATACTTCTGTTGCCCCAATCACACCCAGATTAGGAGATCGTAGCAGTAAGTCTGGGAACACTGGCCTGAACCGTGGTGTAGCTCTGGCGACGGCCCTGCTTCTTCCCAGGTACGCCTTAAGTCGTTCCAGACTGGATCCGGTTGGTCTTCCACTCACCGCAAGGTAGAAGGTCGCGAAGCGAGGGTCTAAGATGGAACATAAATCCTGGAAGTGCAGACACAAGGCAAGCGTTAACAGAGCTCGAACTACGTAGTCGGGTCCAAAGATCACAGTGTCTCAGCAACAAAAGAAAAAAGGAACAGCTGATTCTAGATAGAATATTAAGCGAGAGAGAACACCTTACAATAGAAAGCTATCAAGCAATGCATGGAAACTTACCCCAGCGGGATTTCCAATTCAGATTTGTTTTAGAACAAATAAGTATTAATGAGGTAGGCACGATATTACGTCGTAACACCGTACCGTGTGACACAGCCGTCACGTCTGATGCACTTAAGTCGTCTGCGCGTCGCATTTTGCGAATGCACCCGAGCGGTGCCGAAGAGTGGCGAGCGGTTTTTAACTTGTTTAGAGATGCGCAGGCGCAATAGATACGAGGACCTTTGCGTAAACAATTAATATTGGGTTCCATAGTATATTTATGACAAATTAATTATTTTAATATGTAGTTTAAATTGACAAGTTATAAAATTGTGTTTTTATTAGTTTAATTAAGGTGTTTTAATAATTTTAGAGTTAAGTTAACTACCAACTGCAAACTTACTAATACGTTCAGGCCATAGAAATCTAAATAACAAGGTAATAGAAGTGCCAACGCCGCGTGACCTTGTCGCCACACTGGTGTCTCGGACGACACCAGCGCGCGAACTTACGCTCAGTCGCTCGCGGAACGTCGTCACAGCAAGAACCACTAAAAATGGTGTTTTGCCGGTTTTGCGGCATTTCTCAGGCTGGAAACTCAACTGCATCGTGTAATAACATAAATAAATAGATAACATTTTATCAGTAAGTAAATTATTGCAGTAATATTGATGTTATTGCAAAATTAAATTTCAAAACATAACCTTCATTATAAACCATATTTATATCGCACCATCCTGCAACAATTGCATTCTTTACTAATCATTGCCTCTGCAGTCAGAGACTTACAGAAATGCACCGTTGTAAAAAGAGAAATGTATAACGAAAAATAATATTTATCAATGCGATCGTATTTGTAGTGGTACGGCCGCACAAAACTGTCGGAAATAGTGATGTGGTTAAGTGCGGACAAATTATCCAAAATGAACATTGTATACGAAAAGTAACAATTTGTACCCTGAAATTGGTACCCTACAACTTAGGCCGAATATACACTATGAAATTAGTTGCCGCTCGCCGCCGCGCCGCCGCCGCCGCCCGCGCCCCTCTCCATTTTTACGGCTCGGACCGCGCTCGCAACTGAATGTTCTAAAAAAAGTACGCCTTGCGTTATAGCATAGCATTGAATAAAAATTGCAATTTAAATTTATCCAAATCTCATAAATACCTATTTTTTTATTTTGAACGTTTACTAGTCATTCGATACATGAACTGGGCTGCTTTTGTAAGGCGACTAAAAAGTCACCGTATATACCAAACCTACCTACCAAGTATTTCCTAATAATATTTTTTTTTGTCAACCGACAATTAGCGAATTTTTTTTTGTAAGTAGGTACATCTATACTCTATAGTAATATATAAAGCTGAAGAGTTTGTTTGTTTGAACGCGCTAATCTCTGGAACTACTGGTCCAAATTGAAAAATTCTTTTTGTGTTGAATAGACCATTCATCGAGGAAGGTTTTAGGCTATAAACCATCACGCTGCGACTAATAGGAGCGAAGATACAAAGGAAAATGTGAAAAAAATAGGGCAGGTATAAATCATAACTTATATCTTCTACCCACGGACGAAGTCGCGGGCAACAGCTATATTTAATATACCGTTAATTAAAAATACAAAATGCCACCTAAAAAACGACCATCTTTATCTCGAAAATCGAGAGATGCTAAGAGGATGAGAAATGCGCGTTCTCAAGAATCAGCAGAGGAAAGAGCACATCGATTAAACTCTATGAGAGTTAGTGCCTCAACTTCTCGAGCCAATGCAAGCAGCTGACAGAGCGAGACGAGCTACATCACGTGCGTCTTAAAGCTTTTCTCAACGAGAACTTAGGCTTACTATTGACCGAGAACAACATGTGTTATCCCGAGAAGCTAAAACTGCTTCACAACGAGAACTACGGCTCACAGCTGACTGAGAACGTCATACATTGTCTCGCGAGTCAGAAACCTTCACTGAAAGGGAACTACGGCTTACAGCTGATCGCGAACGTCATATTTTATCTCGAGAATCTGAAACTTTTTCCCAATATGAAGACCGTTTGACAAATTATAGGGTGCACCATAATACTATTCGATCTCTTGAAGATGAACATGAGCATGTACAACGAATAGAGCCGGTACGCGAACATTACAATTCTTTGATTAATAAGTTTGTCTAATGAAAGATTAAGAATCGAAAATATTCGGTATCTTGAAACGGACGAACAGCGAGAGGCCCCGTCTTAACTCAAACAGATTTCGACATAGTCTTAATAACTTACATTTACACATAGATGATCAATCTAGAATTTCGGTGGCGTGGTCCGACAAATATAAAAGTGGGTTTGCTTATAACCTCGCAATTTATTACAAATTATCTTCTTTCATGGGCAATATGTATGTGCAAAATGTAGTATGTGTGTTTTGTAGTGTTTCTGTTGTTCTGGAGGCAAAATAAATTTGCCTTCTTTCGCAGACTCGCCGGAACTATTGAATTCACTACTTTTATCACTACTTTTGCACATGTTCCATGTGCAATCTAAACAGTTCTTAGACAATATTCGCACTTATAATAGTGCGTTTCAAATGACATCCTTTGGTGCTCAACAAATCTCAAAAGGTCCTTTGACCTGACCTTGTAAGTAGGCATTACTTTTAAGGTACAAGGTCAGGTTTACCATTTGATAGGATCCCTTTTGCCTGAAGACCAACCTAAGTTTCTTGAAATATATTTCGTATCCGACTACAACGAACAGTCGAATATAAGAAATCAATATTTCCCGAATTTAAATACTGAACTAATTTCACAACTTCATCCGTTTCAAATCGGCACTAGAAGCTCTTCCTCGATATGATGATAGCAATTATAAAATTTTTATAAATGCCGAAAGGCGTCCAACTCAGGAACATCCTAGGCGTTATAATGCTCCATCCACAAATGAAGTTGCTGTGGTATTGGTCGACCAAGAATGTGATAGGCGTGATATTGTTATCCGGTCCAGAGACAATCGTTTGCAACGTATTTACGAAACCCACAGGGCTTATGACAGTTTGCAATATCCTTTGATATACTGTCGAGGGGAAGATGGTTATAATTTTGTTTTATACCAAACTGATCCGCATACAGGTGCACCTAATTATAATAAAAAGATTTCATACCTTCAATTTTATTGTTACCACTTGCAAGTGAGACGGAATAGGTTGGTATACTTTCAACGTTTTCGTGGCTTATTCAATCAGTTTATTGTTGAAATGTACGCAAAAATTGAAACCGAAAGATTAGTTTACTTACGATCTAATCAAAGGCAGCTACGCGCTGAAGAATACGTACACCTTCGCGACGCCATGCAGCAAGATAATGATACGGTAAATATGGGCCGTTTAGTTATTTTACCCTCTTCTTTTACTGGTGGTCTACGGTACATGCACGAACGTACTCAAGATGCTTTTTGTTACGTAAGAAAATATGGATGTCCTGACTTATTTATTACTGTAACTGCCAATCCTAAGTGGGATGAAATCACTCGAGAGCTTCTTGAGGGTCAAGCACCGCATGACCGCCATGATATCATCGCAAGAGTTTTTCATTTAAAATTAAAATTAATGATAGATCTACTTACCAAAGATAACATTTTTGGAGTATTGTGTTATATGTATAGTGTTGAATGGCAAAAACGCGGCTTACCTCACGCACATATCCTGCTATGGTTAAAAGATAAGGTTCGACCTAATGATGTAGACAGTTTAATCAGTGCTGAAATTTCAAGTCCGATTGCAGATCGCGTGCTATACGACATTGTTAAAACCCATATGATACATGGTCCATGTGGTGCATTTAACGGGAATTCTCCTTGCATGCAAGACGGTCGTTGCACTAAAAGATATCCAAAATGCTTAGTGGATGAAACTGTAACAGGACATGATGGATACCCATTATACGTCGTCGTTCAAGAGACAATGGTGGTTTTACTGTTGGAAAACGAGTGTCTAGACAACAGGTAACTTTAGATAATAGGTGGGTCGTTCCGTATTCGCCTGTGTTGTCTAGAACATTTCAAACTCACATAAATGTTGAAATGTGTAATAGTGTAGAGTCAATAAAATATATTTGTAAGTACATTAATAAGGGCAGTGACCAAGCTAGATTTGCGTTGAGAAATGAACATGACGAAATTACTGACTTCAGTCAGGCAGATATATTAGTTCTTCAGAAGCTGTGTGGCGGATCTTAAGTATCAACATTCACGAAAGATATCCACCTGTGACTCATCTAGATGTTCATCTTGAAGGCGGTCAACTTATATATTGCAACGCCGAAAATGTTACAGAACGATTAGAAAACCCTAGACAAACAACTTTATTAGCATTCTTTCGACTTGGCCAAACTGATGATTTTGCAAAATCTCTTTTGTATGAGGAAGTTCCATCGTATTATACCTCTACAATATGCAACGAGGTGTCTTTAATCGGAGACGCCGTGGCAGGCCTCTAGGTGGCGAGTCAGGTATTTTCAAAGAACATGTTCTTGGTAGAGTGTATACCATTCATCCTAATAACGCTCAGTGTTTCTATTTGCGATTATTATTACACACAGGGCGAGGACCAACCTCATTTATAGATTTTAGAAAAGCTTGCCAAGCGCGTCATTTGCTTGAAAATGATCAGCATTGGGATCACGCTTTAGCAGAATCCTGTATTAGTGATAATCCACGACGGTTACGCCATTTATTTGTAACATACTAACATTTTGTAATTTGTCAGATGCTATACAATTATGGGAAAAATATAAAGAAAAATTGCAGAAGACTTTCTTAGGAATATATCTCACAATGATGAAGGCACAACTAATGATAATGTCCGTGATCTTGCCATAAATCTGTGTTTATTGGCTCTTCAGGATGGCTTAACAGCAGTAGGCGGTAAATTACTATGTAGGTTTGCCAACACCAACCTCAGTCGGAGAGGTTACTAATAGGGAATATTCCGCAGAGATTGGTTACAACCCAATGGAACTGCTGACGACATTAGAAAGCGGTGTCCCAATGATGACTGCAGAACAACGTTCAGACTATGATCGCGTGTGCGAGAGTGTTCAAAATAATTTGAGAACAATATGGTTCTTAGATGCACCTGGAGGAACTGGGAAAACCTTTTTGACTAAATTAATATTAGCTTCCGTTCGAAACCAGGGTAAAATTGCAGTAATTATCATCATGGAAGCTCTACAGGGGTCAATGTCCGACATGATGAAAAGTTTTCATGACCGCATGTCCAAGTTCGAGGCGGAGTTGAAGCAGTCCCCAAATTCAGCCGCCACTTTGGCGGCAGACTTCGCAGCATTCAGGATGATGGTAACAGAAGTCCTCAGTTGCCTCCAAGGACAAATGGAGACACTCGCTCGAGACGTTGACTCGTTAGAGATGAGGGGTCGTCGAAAAATACTCCTCCTGCATGGTGTTCCTGAACACTCTAAAGAGGATACTGCCCAGGTGGTCGCTGGCGTGATGCTGGAGCACGTAAAAATTGCAGACTTCTCTGTTGCTGCCGTACGGAGGTGCCATAGGATGGGCCGCAATAACAACGGGAGCAAACCACGACCAATACTCCTCAAGTTAAGGGACGTGGAAGTTAGAGATAGGATTTGGTTCGAGAAGACGAAGTTGAAGGGTTCCGGCATCACTTTGTCAGAATTTCTGACGAAGACGCGGCACGACGCTTTCATGATGGCACGTGAGAAGTTCGGCATCTCCAACTGCTGGACACAGCGAGGCGAGGTGTTTGTACTGGGTGCCGACGGTACCAAGCGCCGGGTTCTCAGCACACGAGATGTTATTGCGATAGCTGATTCTCCAGGGGGCCCTGTCAAGCACGTCGCAACATCTCCAGCTTCTGTATCGCCCGCCACAGTCGCTGCTGCTGTACCACGAAAGAAGCGGGCTGTGGCAGTTAGGAAATAGTTGTTGCAGGTGTATTCCGAGTCCGCATGGCTGCTTCACGGTAACCTTTTACTTTGTCCGTATTCCATAACTTTAGTAATTAATTCATATTAGATTTTATTTCATGGCAAAACACGTAAAATTTGACAAAGTTTTTTCATTTACCTTTATTTTTATGCTTTAAAACTTATCGTTGAACGATTTTAAACCGTTATTACGTTTTTCAATTAGTTTATGACAAGCACTATTTTCCCGTATCAACTGTCACCTATGTAATGTCTATGACAGTTATTTTGTCAATCTTGGCCTAACGGCTTTTGAGCTGCGGTTGCGTACCATAGTCATTATATTTTACATATTAAGTTTAACAGTTTCGTGTTGCCGTGAGGCAGTCCTACCCTCTTATTTTAATTTAAACTATTGATATGTACATATTTCACTAGAATTGTAACACAGAACCGGCGGGTGGACTTTTTGTTTGGTTTTGTATATTTTATTTAGTTATTATAGTTATTCTACTATTAAATATATTCATATTGTTTATGATATATATACATACAAATATAATTATATGTCCCTTGCTTACCCGATTAGTGACGATGAAACCTTTTTATCAGCTTCGAGTAATGATAGTTTTACTAGCATTCCGTCTTTAAGTATATCAGTAGTCTCTAAGACTACTGACGTTTGACGTCTATATCGGTGAAGATCTATTGTTGTACTTTTAGTTATAAATAATTCGTAAACACCAGTATCTGCCGGAAAAAATATTTTATTGTGTTCGTAGTGAGAAATACAGTGACTTACATTGAATATATTAACAATAACAGTGTCTAAGTAATACAATTAAACAAAATAGTACTCTCAGTGACTCAGCGTAATTACTGGTTACCCTCAATTTTTCATAAAGTGAATGAACTATTAACGCTTGTTTGTGCTCCTACTGATATTCTCGCAATCATCAGTTGACAGGCCCACATTGACTTATGACACATTGGTGACAGCGGAGGGATATTCTCGACGTTATCTGTCAAAGTCTGATATCGAGTCAGCCGCGCCATCTAGCGACCCAACGCTGAAACACATACATTTTTACTACAATTTTTACCTCTGCTTACCATTATGCCAGGTGTCAAGTGTGGAGGTTGCGGTCGCTTTACATCGACGCTAGAGAGCGCTAAGTGCGGTAAATGCCATGCGCAATATCACCGAGTTTGCGTGGGCGTTGCTCCCAAAGCAGTTGTTACCGCAAGCTGGCGCTGCCCAGAATGCAAAAAACACCTAGCCAGGGACAACAGGACTGAAACCCCTGTAAGAGGTGCTGCGGGAAGTCCACTTACTGTAAGCCCTGTAGGGCAAACCAGTGAGGAGACTAGCACGCCCAACACCACGTCCAGCCGCTCCGATCTTGCTCCTATTTTCAACGAGCAACAATCGCCATCTCCTACTCCTTCTATGCCATTAGATAAGGTTTCTGTCGACGACATCACGGCACGGGAGATGTCCCTAATTGCTGGCTCCAACATGAGCCTTCTCTTCGAGGAACTGAGGGCGATGCGTGCGGAAATCCAGGAGTTTCGCAAGGATATGGAGGTTGAAATGATGGAGATAAAAACCTCTATGCGCAACTGTAACGCGCGCATTGATGGCCTAGAAGCCAGAATCAGCGCGTTAGAGCAGAAGGCTTCTTCGGGTGGCTCATCGTCCGACGGGATCGTGGATGAGTTACGGCGGGAGTTAAATGACAGGGATCAGGAGCTTTTAGCGAATGATCTCGAGATTTCTAACATACCGGAGGCAGCGGCTGACAACCCAACACACATCGCCGCGATCATAGGACTCAAGTTGGGGGTGAGTTTGGATGAACGCGATATTGTTAGCGCGGAACGGGTCGGCGGGAAGCAGCTCAACGCTACCAACTCTGCGGGTCCAACAGAAGCTCGGCCGCGCCCCATTGTTGTGCGCCTGGCGCGCCGCGACCTGCGCGACCAGCTGCTGGCGAGCGCGCGCGTGCGCCGTGGAGCGACGACGGCCGACTTGGATTTGCCCGGTCCGCCCCAGCGCTTCTTCCTAAATGAGCGCCTCACCAAAACAAATCGCAGGTTGTTTCGGAAGGCGCGAGATGCAGCTAGCCTCTTCAGCTGGAGATTTGTGTGGACCAAGCGGGGCCGCATCCTTGCTAGGAAGAGTCCAGGTGATACCACGCAGAGAATCCGCACTGACGAGGACATTTCGAGGATATTCGGACCTATTAATGAAACAATGTGATATCTCATTACTTTTATATTTGTTATTTTTTAAGTCTGCATTTTGTATTGCTAAATCGGAAAATATGCGTTCTGACAACAGTTTGTTTAGGGCGTCTGGTAACACTCAACTGACACTATTTTGCTTACTACTTCTACATAATAATACACTGTATAAACTTTCCATCATAACTTTTTCCTTCCTTGATATTGCACAAAAAATATATACAAACAAGCCAACTATCACTACTTTACTATATTACAATCACAGTACATTTTTACACAAACAATTATATACACGGCATAAAACATTACACATACTACACAAATATTTACTTTACTATATACCAATAAGCCAATTATTACTACTCTATTATATTATATTCACAGTACATTTACACAATCAATTATATACACGGCATATGACAATATACATACTCCACAAATATTTACTATACTATATACAGCACAAATGACTCCAAGTAAATGTGTTAAGTTAGGTCTACTGAATGCAGGCTCTCTAGGAACTAACCAGGATGAGTTTTTGATAGCAATGGCCAATTACTCAGTGGATTTAATGGCCATCAACGAGACTTGGTTGCGTAAGGGTGAAGAGGACCGCGCGCCTAGTGTGCCTGGGTACAAGCTCAAGCATATTCCGCGACCTACATCTGTGCGTGGGGGGCGTGGCGGGGGGGTCGCATTTTATATTAAGGATGGAATTAAAGCGCATGTCAGAGCACATCCTGTACAACCCAATGTAGAACAGCTCTGGTTATCTCTCAACGTGAACAGGAATAAAATACTTATTGGCACTGCCTATCGTCCGCCCTGGTTGGACTTGGGGTCTTTCCTGGAGGGATTAACTTCTAGCATTGCTGGGTTGGCTCCCTATGATAATTTAATACTTATGGGGGATTTTAATGTTAATATGTTAGATGGCAACAGCAAGAAAACAAACGAGCTTGTGGATTTTTTTAGGTACCTTAATTTAACACAACTAGTCCAAACACCCACACACTTCGTAGGTAACAGTAGCTCGCTTATTGACTTAGTCTGCACTGATGCAGCGATTCGAAACGTCCAAGTGAATTGCATTAGGGAGCTCAGCCATCACGCGTTCATTACTTGTGAGACAGTTTTAAAAAAACCGAAGCCTAAACCAATTCATGTAGTTTTTCGTCTGCTTCGAGATATACTAGAAGACTACTTTCATAGGGATCTAAATTCCATTCCTTGGTCGCGTTTTAGTGACATGATGGATGTCAACGCCATGGTGCAAACATTTAACTCTGCAATGATCCATCTGTTTGACCTCCACGCTCCCATCAAAACGAAGACTTTTAAAACCCGTCCCACTCCGTGGATAACTGACAATATCAGGCTTATTTCTAAACTAAGAGACGAGGCTAGGGATAGGTTTCACAAATCGAAATTGCCAGAACATAAAAAATATTACCTTGATTTAAAACATCAAGCAATTACGGCATTGGCTAGTGAGAAGAAAGCATACTTTGCTAAGAGCATTAATGACAACATCAAGGACCCAAAGCTTCTATGGCGCAATTTAAAAACAGATGTGTTGCCAGACCACAAACAAAGATTGCTACCAGGACATTTTGACAAACCTGACGAAATCAATGCAGCGTTTCTAGATGTGCCGGGTAATTGTCAACACAGCGACTCACAGCTGTCTTATTTTCAATCACACAGGTTTAGTGACACTTCCTTTACACTCACAGCGACCAAGGCCGAAGCAGTCCTCAAAATAATTAAAAGTCTAAAATCGAATGCACAGGGTATCGATGGCATTAGCCTCGAAATGTTATGCCTCACACTACCAACCACTTTGCAAGTGATCACAGACATTATTAACCGGTCCATAAGCACGCATACTTTCCCTGAACTCTGGCGTTGTGCTATCGTGCGGCCTATACCTAAAACCAATAACCCAATTAATACTAAGGATCTAAGACCAATCAGTATTCTGCCCTGCCTATCTAAGATCTTGGAGCGAGTAGTCTACTCTCAGGTTGTCGAATATCTTGAGGCCAATAACATTCTTCCTGACCTGCAATCGGGGTTCAGACAGGGTAGGGGTACTGCGACGGCTCTGGCCGACGTGGTGGGTAATATACTAGAGGCACGCGATAGAGGGGAGGGTACAATTCTGGTTTTGCTAGACTTTTCCCGCGCTTTTGATGCAATTAATACCACTCTTCTGCTGTCTAAGTTATCTTTTTATGGCTTTGATAGTGACACTGTGGAGTGGTTTAAAAGCTATCTTTCTGGTCGATCACAACTTGTAGAGCTGCACAGGGATAACGGGTCAACCTTGGCATCCCCCCTCTCCATGTGTCTAGGGGCGTGCCTCAGGGATCGATTCTCGGGCCCCTGTTGTTCATCTTATATAGTGCGGACATCACTAAATCATTTTTTAACTGTCGTTACCATATGTACGCCGACGATATTCAACTGTACCTATCGCTCAAGGCTGATGAAGCATCTTCGGCGGTGCAAAAAATTAATGACGATCTGTACGGGGTGGTTGAATGGTCAGAGGCGAACTCTTTGGTTCTTAACCCCCTTAAATCCAAATTTATGGTTCTGGGTTCTAGGAAACAAGTACGAGCAATAGTGGCAGCCAATATTGAAATAGTAATCATGGGAGAGAAAATTGAGAGAGTGGAGCAAACATGCAATCTAGGGTTAGTCATGGATCCAGAGCTACGATTTGAGGACCATGTTACCAATGTTCTCCAGAATTGTTTTTATAGGTTGAAGGTCTTATATAGAATACGGAAATATCTGACAGTCCCATTGCGCAAACAGCTTGTTGATGGTCTTATTCTATCCAAATTAAACTACTGCGATACAGTGTATGCACCATGCCTTCTATCAAAAACGGAGCGTGTCATCCAACGTATTCAAAATGCCTGTGTTCGTTTTGCGTTAATATTCCTCGTAGAAGTCATGTTACTCCATATATTAATGAACTTAAATTACTCAAGATGGCCGCCAGAAGAAAGCTTCATTTAGCCAATTTGCTGTTTGGCACAGTTCGGTTACAAAACCCAGAATATCTTTTTAAAAAGTTAACCTGGAAAGATGTTAACTCAAAGCATGGTCTTCGCTCCATGGTGTGCCCGTTGCTGGTACCAATGCACAGAACTACAGCATTCAGAGGGTGTTTTAAGTTCGCAGCCACGCGCTGTTGGAATGATCTCCCACCACCATTGCGATGCCTGAAAACAAAACAATCATTCAAATGTCGACTTAAAAACATACTACTATCACAGCAAATTACACATCATCTTTAACAATGCTGTTTGTTATCTACCTCTGGGTCATGGCATACTGGTAATGGTTTGGAGATCTCCCGTGGCGCTGGTTGTTCTCAACCTCTCTGCTGGGCATTGGAACTGCTGCTGTCTGTATCTTGACTCTTCCTCTGTTGCCACATCGTTCTGCAACTGCTATTTACTATTATTTATTTACTTCTTTAAATTGAATATAAAATTAAATGTAATACTTCCTTGTACGTAATACTTCCTTGCACTAATTGAATATTATTATGAAATTGTTATTGTTATTGTCAGTACCAATATTTTAATTTGTCAGGGTGTAGTTTTAATTGAATTTAAGCGCTTTATGTTTATATATTTAATTCATTGAATAACAGATTGTGTATTATGGCTTAGGATTTAATTTATAACTTTAAACTTACCACTTTATTTACAGTCACCAACATATGCACTTGTTCGGTCCTACATCGATCCCACACTGCCTTATACATATATCAACTTAAAACAAATCCACCCAATAACGCACCACATAAACACATACACTATCAAAGCTTTTTTATGGTATAATAATCGCTAATCCACATTACTCAATAATTTATAATAACAAGCGCCGCCATCTTACTCATTTGATTGCATCACCAGACCATAAATTAAATTTGGCATGACAACTCATGTTATGACAGATAAGTGGTACAGATAAAAAAAAAAAAAAATTGATAATTTAGTAAATATTTTGGATTTAGAATGTCAACACTGTTTATTTTTTTTTTTTTTTTATTTTTTTTTACACTACAAACATTTTAATTTTATAATTAGTGTGTATATAATTATATTCCAGCTTTTTCTTATTTTTATTAATTAGTGATGTCACCGTTAGCCGGCTATAGCCGTTATACGTCAGCATCGGCTGGTGCTGAAAATCAGCGCTGGGGCTCTGACTTGTGTAGGGTCTCAGCATTATGCTGAGCATCGGCCGTTTTGTGTTAATATGACGCATATTTTCCCCCTTTTATTTTCTATTTTAATTTATTTGTTTTTGTGTGTATGCGTCACTTTTTTAGCACAAATAAATATATTTTCTTTCTTCTTTCTTTCTTTCTAAGTGAAACCCTCGAGCTGCGACTCGAGGGTTTCACGGGTTTCTGGTGTTCCCGGGAATCTGAATGTAGTCCATATAAACGCACAGAGCATTCCGGCTCATTTCCATGATATGCTGGCAAGTTTGAATTGTAAGAATATCCATGCAATCCTTGTGTCCGAGTCTTGGCTGAAACCTTGCCTACCTTCCACTTCCTATTCCCTACCCGGGTATCAACTAATTAGAAATGATCGTACAAACGGTGTTGGTGGCGGTGTTGCCATATACCTTCGAGCACAAATTCCTTTCACCATCGTCAGTATGTCAGCACAGCCACCCCCACTCAATGCTGGGGAGCATCTCTTTTTAGAAGTTACCCTCCATAGTGCAAAGGTTTTGCTTGGCGTTTATTACTGTCCTTCTTCGCGTGTCAATTTCTTTTCCTCTTTCGAAACTATCCTTGAAAACCTTACTCCTACTTACAGTCATACCATCGTTATGGGTGACTTTAATACCTGCCTTATAAAAAATGATTCACGATCCTCTACTTTTAAGTCTACAACCCAATCGTGCAATATTTCAATTCTTCCACTTGGTGCCACCCATCATTTCCCGCATTCTGTTCCATCACTTCTTGATCTCATTCTTGTCTCTTCTAACGAGCATGTTGCTAAGCACGGCCAGTGTTCAGCTGATGCCTTCTCCTATCACGATCTTATATACCTTTCCTACAAAATCCGCCCTCCTAGAGCGAAACGTCCGATCCTGATGCGGCGTAACTTTGGTGGTATGGATTTGGACAACCTGCGTGATGATGCTGCTGGCATTGACTGGTCGCATCTGGTGGCTGCTGAGTCGATAGACGATAAACTGGAAATATTTAATGCAACACTTATGACACTCTACGACCATCATGCTCCTGTGCGGCCGGTCAAAGTCAAGCATCTCCCAGCACCTTGGCTTACACAAGAAATAAAAAGCCTCCTAGAAAAGAAAGCTGTAGCCAAAAATAGGTTTAAGCGCAGGCCCAGTACATCGACTTGGGAAAAATACACGACCATCCGCAATCACTGTAATAAGGTGTGTAGAGATGCTCAACGCCGACACATTCATGCATCGGTCGAAAACAGCGAACCCGCAAAGGTTTGGAAGTTTCTTAGGACAATGGGAGTGGGAAAGTCGCGTCACGACGCAATCTCTAAGGATGTTGACCTTGAGTAATTGAATTTACACTTTAGCTCTCCGTCCCAATGTGATGGGGCTTCCAAGGCTATCACATTAAATGTTCTTTCGTCCCTTCCAACTCCCGACTACTCACAATTTTTCTTCGATCAATTCTCGGTTTGTGGTGTGAAGAAGAGCGTTTTATCAATTACTTCTAACGCTGTTGGAAGCGATTGCGTCAGCCGCAAAATGATACTCCCTATCCTGGACGAGATCCTTCCTGTAATAACCCATATCCTAAATTATTCCATTTCTGTTGGAGTCTTTCTAACTGCTTGGAAAGAGGCGCAAATTATTCCCCTACCCAAAAAACCCAATCCCGCTTCTTTCTCTGAATATCGTCCTATCTCCATTCTACCCTTCCTTTCCAAAGTTCTTGAGCGCCTTGTTCACGATCAAATGACCGCTTTCCTGCACAAGAACAACCTTCTAAATCCATTCCAGTCCGGATTTCGTCCAGGACATAGTACAGTAACTGCTCTAGTAAACATTGCGGATGACATTAGAGCGGCCATGGAGCGTAACAAGCTGACGATTCTTGCTTTGCTTGATTTCAGCAATGCCTTCAACACCGTCGATTTTGATATACTCCTTGGCATGCTGCGCTCTCTTAACATATCTCCAACGGCAGTTGATTGGTTTCAGAGTTACCTGTACGGCCGACGGCAACGTATATCCATTGAAGATATAATCTCTTCATGGTGTGATACCCATGCTGGCGTACCACAGGGCGGTGTTCTCTCTCCGTTGCTGTTTTCTTTATTTATTAATAATATTTCGAAGGATCTTCTTTCATCTTACCACCTTTATGCAGATGATATGCAAATATACTCGCAGGTCACGCTGGACGAATTACCTCAAGGTTTAATTAAATTAAACGCCGATCTTGCACGAATTTCGGATTGGAGTGCAGCCCATGGGCTCATAGTTAACCCTGAGAAAACGCAAGCCATTGTTGTGGGCAGTTCCAGGCTTACCTCCCGAATTAATTGGTCGCAATTGCCCCAGATTATTTTCAACGGTGCTGTGGTACCAATTAGCCACACAGTCAGGAATCTGGGTATTTACATTGACCGAAATCTCACTTGGGACCAACAGATTCGAGAGGTAGGTCAAAAATTGTTTCGCTCGGCTGGTTCGCTTAGGAGACTTCGTCACTTTCTACCAACTGCCACTAAAGTTGCACTTGCGGAATCCCTTTTGCTTCCCATCCTCGATTATGCTGATGTCAGCTATCTTGATATAAATGAGGCACAGCTAGATAAACTTGAGCGTCTTCAGAACTTTTGCATTAGGTTCATATTTGGTTTACGCAAATATGATCACGTGTCTGAATTTCGTCTGAAGCTCAAGTGGCTCCCTATTCGCCTTCGCCGGAATGCGCATATTCTTTCATTACTTTATAGTACTCTTTTTAGTCCTTCAACTCCCGTTTACCTCAAAGAACGTTTCCAGTTCCTTAATGACACACATTCACGATGCCTGAGGTCATCGGAAAATTTGCGACTTAAGATGCCACCTCACTCCACAGGTTTCTTCGATAGGTCTTTCACTGTGCAAGGTGTGCGCTTGTGGAACAAACTCCCTGCATCAATCAGAAAGGCTCAGACACTTAGCACCTTTAAAAAACTGGTAAAAGACCATCTCTTTTCTTTAAAGTAGCCATCTTAAACACTGACTATCTGATTATTGTATGTATTCATTTTATTTCTTATTTCTATGTTATGTATGTTTATGTATACCTTTACATGTTTTTAACAATAGTGCACCACCTACCTCTGTACATACTGATATTTTTCCTGTCCATCCAAAGGTTGTCTGGAAGATATCGCTTTTAGCGATAAGACCGCCATTGTACCCTAACATTGTATGTATTAAGAATCACTGCTGTAATTCCATGGTGTACAATAAAGAATATTCTAATCTAATCTAATTCTAATCTAAAATTGCTCTTGCCGTGGCTTCATCAGGGATAGCTGCAACATTGCTACCAGGAGGTAAAACTGCTCACACTATGTTTAAAATACCAATTGATTTAGATCGCACGGAAAGTCCAACCTGTAGTATTTCAAGAAATAGCGACAAAGCTAAGGTATTACGCGAGTGTAATTTAATCATATGGGATGAGTGTACGATGGCCCATCGAAAAGGAGTAGAATGGTCGATGAACAAGAAGCCACAAATTACCTACCCGATAGAATTCTTAAATTCTTTAAATATTATATATCCCGGACTTCTTTCTCATGAAATTTGTTTAAAAATTGGCATTCCGATTATTCTACTCCGAAATTTAAGACCACCACAACTTTGCAATGGAACTGGACTGAAAGTAACCCAGTTGCAACAAAATATAATCAAGGCTCAAATTTTAACAGGTTGCGGTGAAGAAGAAACCGTCTGTATCCCCAGAATACCCATTATACCAAATAATTTTACGTTCCAATTTAAAAGAACGCAATTCCCGGTATCGGTGTGTTATGCAATGACAATTAATAAAGCTCAAGCTCAAGGCGCATGATCGGTTATACGTTGCTCTTTCCCGGGTTAGCAGTTCTAGAAATCTTTATGTTCACGTGCCGGACGCAACAACTTCCAATATCGTTTAAGCCTCATGTAAACGTGATCTAAACAATATTACCAATACATTAACTTAATAACAGAAGGAGTTACACGCTAACAGATTCGCGGACAAAGCTATCTTTTCTGCCGAAAGTCGCTATTACACGCGAACGAAGTCGCGGGCAAAAGCTAGTATTATAATGTAATCCATAGAAGAATACAACAAAAAACATTGTCACTCATAATTTCGTCTTTCATTATATTTCGGATCCGTAGTCAATCCCTAGTGTAGTTTACGTAATCACTACAACTAATGCAAAAAAATGCAATGACTGTGTGAGTTAGTGATTCCATACAACGACAAAGTCAACCTTATTGCAATAGACGTACGGCCTAGTGTTGTTTGCTTGGTCTTCTCGATGTTAATGTTTGCGTGATTGCGTAGTTATTTGCTGTGAATGTGTTGAAGCCCCGCCCACCGGCGACATGCGTTTCGATCATAGAAATCTAAATAACAAGGTAATAGAAGTGCCAACGCCGCGTGACCTTGTCGCCACACTGGTGTCTTGGACGACACCAGCGCGCGAACTTACGCTCAGTCGCTCGCGGAACGTCGTCACAGCAAGAACCACTAAAAATGGTGTATTGCGGCGTTTCTCAGGCTGGAAATTCATCTGCATCGTGTAATAACATAAATAAAGAAATAACATTTTATCGGTAAGTAAATTATTGCAGTAAGATTGATGTTATTGCAAAATTAAATTTCAAAACATAACCTTCATTATAAACCATATTTATATCGCACCATCCTGCAACAATTGCATTCTTTACTAATCATTGCCTCTGCAGTAAGAGACTTACAGAAATGCACCGTTGTAAAAAGAGAAATGTATAACGAAAAATAATATTTATCAATGCGATCGTATTTGTAGTGGTACGGCCGCACAAAACTGTCGGAAATAGATCTGTGGTTAAGTGCGGACAAATTATCCAAAATGAACATTGTATACGAAAAGTAACAATTTTAATAGTCGTTTGTTTTTGTGAACATATTATTGAATATATTTTTATTTCAGAATCCCGCAGGATGCAAATAAATACAAAAGACAAGTAGATGACTACCACGGGTAAACGAAATTGGTACCCTATAACTTAGGCCGAATATACACTATGAAATTAGTTGCATGCTTGATAACTTGCCGCCCGCCGCCGCCCGCGCCCCTCTCCATTTTTACGGCTCGGACCGCGCTCGCAACTGAATGTTTCAAAAAGTACGCCATGCGCTATAGCATAGCATTGAATAAAAATTGCAATTTAAATTTATCCAAATCTCATAAATACCTATTTTTTTATTATGAACGTTTACTAGTCATTCGATACATGAACTGGGCTGCTTTTGTAAGACGACTAAAAAGTCACCGTATAAACCAAACCTACCTATAGCCCGATTTTTAATTCGAGGCAGTAAAATGACATTTCCAGTGTGGCAGGTTTTTAATTCCAAATAAATAGTAATGTGTAAGAATCGACTTATTACAATCAAAAGTTAGTCGAGCTTACATTTTTTTATTCAGATATAAAATTAGATCTGTATAAAAAAAAATATTTACGACAATTAATCAAAAGACATGCACGGTGACTGTTTTTAAATGTAAAAAAATAATAATATTAATTTAAATTTATAAAATTAAAGCCAAATGCGGTGCTGGTATAAGATGAAGCACCTTACCATGCATGAAAAGTCGAGCGCATCCAACTCCAAACTGGATGAATTCTGACATTATGCAGTGGTTGGATGAAAAACAAATTTAATATCAACTTACAATTATAAAAGCTCAATTAATAGAAATAGTAAATTTTTGATACATAATAAAATAAAGCATGACTAAATGTCATCGTCGTAGTAAGATTTCCAAACATCACTATTGTAGCGGGTCACCCTTTTTTGTATAAATGACAGTTGCAATTGTCATTTTACTGCCTCGAATTAAAAACCGGACTATAGGTACCAAGTATTTCCTAATAATATTTTTTTTTGTCAACCGACAATTAGCGAATTTTTTTTTTTTGTAAGTAGGTACATATTATAATGTAATCCATAAAAGAATACAACAAAAAACATTGTCACTCATAATTTCGTCTTTCATTATATTTCGGATCCGTAGTCAATCCCTAGTGTAGTTTACGTAATCACTACACTAATGCAAAAAAATGCAATGACTGTGTGAGTTAGTGAATCCATACAACGACAAAGTCAATCTTATTGCATTAGACGTACGGCCTAGTGTTGTTTGCTTGGTCTTCTCGATGTTAATGTTGCGTGATTGCGTAGTTATTTGCTGTGAATGTGTTGAAGCCCCGCCCACCGGCGACATGCGTTTCGATAGATCGCCGCGGTGTATGCCATTTCTATTACCTTGTTATTTAGATTTCTATGGTTTCGATAGATCGCCGCGGTGTATGCCATTTCTATTACCTTGTTATTTAGATTTCTATGGTTCAGGCCAACATTCATACTTCACGCTTACATACAATGTATCACACCGTCTTAAGTCTTTTAGTTTATGATTTGAGACTCTAACAAACAGATTAATAATTATATAGTATCAATTGTTCTCGTTAGTAAGTTTGTATGTAAAAAAACGAATATAATTTTTAATACATAAGTTAAGTAGATAAGATGTAACTATTAAGACTAAGTTAGATATATTAGCTTATTTTATAATTCGTAATTTAGTTATTTTAGATTTATTTATTTGTTGTATAATTTGTGATTTTAATATCTTTGATATGCCAGGAACGTAGTAGTTTTCCAGGCATATCAGCTAACTCGTAGAGAAGAGGAGTTTTTTACCATTTTTTTAATAAATTTCGGTGCTTACTTTTTATTGAAATATTTGTCCTTGTCAATAAGGTAAAACGTCTTTCTCCGCACTATATCACCAACTAGCTGTTGCCCGCGACTTCGTCCCCATGGGTAGAAGATATAAGTTATGAATTAGGTATACCTGCCCGGTTTTTTTCACATTTTCCATTGTACCTATTAGTCGCAGCGTGATGGTTTAAAGCCTAAAGCCTTCCTCGAGGAATGGTCTATTCAACACAAAAATATTTTTTCAATTTGGACCAGTAGTTCCTGAGATTAGCGCGTTCAAACAAACAAACAAACAAACTTTTCAGCTTTATATATTAGTATAGATGTTAAATTCAGCCGGTTTCCGGCGTAAATTATAATGTTGACAATTACGACTGTGAGCTTGTAGAAGTTATGACTGAACTTTATTAACACGTTCTGGGACACTTGACTATTTGCAAAATATCCTAATATGACTCTTAAAAATCCCATACATTTCATCATACCGCCTAAAGCCGTAATACTACAATACACATATTTTTAATATTCTTATACGACGAATACGGGCACAGCCGTTGACGCCTATGGACGGAATGTCAAGTCATAGGAGGAACAGTGAGCAATGAAATGGGATGGTATGGCTACAGACGTTACCGTCTCGAGGCGATTTGCCATATTACATACATATAAAATGGTCTGTCATAATATGGGAATTTTAATGTATTATATGGCAATGACGCCACTGAGCGGAACCGCCTGAAAACGTGCTGTCATTTCGTGTAGATAATTTAGTATGAATATAGACTATACTGAAATAGGCGTAGCGTCTAGAAGCGGTCTATCATCATAGAGTGATTTTGAATATTGTTACGTGACAGTTACGGCCATTGACGCTATTGCCTTTCAATCTATTTAGGTTCAGGAACAGGGTAAATAGTAGGGAAAATAATATACAGTTTAAAATTAAATTTGTACTTTAATTGTCCTTTAATAATATAATAATATATTTATTTGCATAAAACATGGTATATAAAGATGTTACAATAGGTTGAGATCACACATGTTTTGCTTAACACTAAAGCATGCAAAATTAACTACGCTAACACGGTTAATATTTAAAACTATGTTCCATGAATTCTTCAATGGAATAAAAGTTGTTTTTGATAAGCCATTGGTACAATTTTACTTTAAAAAGTTTACAATTTAGGGATTTTAGCGTATAAGGCAATTTGTTATAGAGGCGTATGCACATAGCCAAACAACTTTTATTATATTTAGTTAGCCTTGGGAAATCACTTATGATAAGTTGGTTTTTGTCTCGCCGACTGCGAGTGTTTAGACTTATTTCCTCTACCGTATTGAAAAGGTGCTTGTGTTTTTGTACAAACATACACACTTCATAAATGTATAATGAGGGTAGCGGTAGCAGACCAAGTTCTTTAAAAACGGGTACACAAGATACATCTGATGGAATACCATATATGGCACGTATACATTTTTTTTGTGCTATGAATGCTTTTTGTTTATTCGTACTATTTCCCCAGACAATAAGACCATAACGCAGTGATGACTCAACGTAGGCGCGATACGTCATAACAGCCGTTTTTATGTTAGTAATGTTTTTAATTTGCCTTAAAGCATATACAAATTTGTTTATTTTTGTGCATAAATTATCAATATGTGCTTTCCAATCCAAATATTCATCTATTGTCACTCCTAAAAATTTACATTGTTTCACTTGTGTAATTTTCTGTATATTTAATTTGAAATTGTGATTATTATTGTAGCATTTATTAAATTGTATGTATACGGACTTGTTTAGATTGATAGATAAATTATTATTATTTAACCAGGTAATTAAATTCTCTATAGTATTATTTATGTCTTTTTCGTGATCAATAACAGAGTTACCTTTTTTATCAGTAGTTACAATAATAGAAATGTCATCAGCATAGAGACAACATTGATGATTGGTCACATTGACTACGTCATTTATATAAAGAAGAAATAAGATGAGCCCTAATATGCTGCCCTGAGGCACACCGCGTTTAATGATTTTATATTCTGAGGAGTATGATGTAATATTTTTATTTTTATCAAGTTTGGTGATATTAACACTTTGTTGACGTTCAGTTAGGTACGATAATAACCACTGGAGAGCCAGCCCTCTAATCCCGATAGATTCTAATTTGTGAAGTAGTATTTCGTGGGAAACCAAATCGAACGCTTTAGATAAATCAAAAAATAACCCTGTCGTGAGCTGATTGTTGTTGATTTTGGTAAGTATTTCTTTCATAAGATAATAGATGGCTAAGGTCGTGGATTTTTGTTTTTGAAATCCAAATTGTTCTATATTTATTATATTAAATTTTGAACAGTATTTGGTTAATCTTACATACATGCATTTTTCATATATTTTAGACAATATGGGTATTAACGTTATAGGGCGATAATTATTCATCTCAGTTTTTTCACCTTTTTTATGTAGCGGTATAACAATGGACTTTTTTAATGCTGTAGGAAATACTCCTTGTGAGAAGGATTGATTTATTAAATATGTCAACACCATATATATTTCTTCAACACATATCTTAAGTATTTTTGTGTTAAATTCATCGTAGCCTTCTGAGTTGGTATTATTTAACGATAGTATCTGCTGTTTGACTTCATTCTCGGACATAGGTATAAGAAACATTGAGTTTGCAATTTGCTTATTATTTTTATATGTTTTTATGTGAGTTGGCGTAGGCAGTAAATCTATATAATAATCGTTAAAGCTAGAGGCTATTTCTACAGGTTTTGATATAATGGTGTCGTTGATTTTTATGTAGTCTACATTGCTTTTGGTTTGATTTTCAGTTACTTCATTTTTAATAACTGTCCAAGTAGCCTTACATTTGTTATTATTATTATTTATAAATTTAATATTAGCATTACGTTTAGCGCTATAAATGCATTTTTGCAAAATATTAGAATATGCAATATATTTATACTTGTTGCTTGTACTTTTACTTTTATAATATTGAAATCGTAAGTGGCGCTTAGTTTTACAACTCTGCTTAAGACCCTTGCTTATCCATATTTGCCTATTCCTTTTTTTTGAGTTCATTTTAATTTTTAGTTTCGGAAAACAGAGATTATAAAATAGACATATTAGTTCATGGAAATTAATGAATGCTGTATTTGCATCGTTTTCCATATATACGTTCGTCCAAGACAAACATTGTAAGCATTCTTTAAATTTATGTATATTTGAAAGATTGTAATCTCTTTTATAAATATAATATATTCCTGTGTCCTCTGATGGACATTTTAAAGGAAAACAAAGCATTTGTGCTGTCTCATGATCAGAGAGATGAAGTGGAAGAACTGTCGCGATCGCTTGTGGAATATTACTAAGTATATGGTCTATGCACGAAGTTTTCCGAGTAGGTACGTTGATGTGGATATTAATATTATGGTTATATGCTAGGTCCTGCAAATCTTGTGTAACTTTACCTTTTTTTAAGGTATTTATATTGAAATCACCTGCTAAAACGATGCGTGTTTTAGAATTGTATTTTTTTTGTAAGTCAGTTAAAATACAATCTAATTTAGTTAAAAATTGAACGGAGTCGGATTGAGGCGTCCTATATAAACAAATGATCACAAGTTTATTATTTGCAACTTGAATCCCGCACACTTCAAAAGTATTTACTGAAGCATATGCTTTTAAAAACGATAATTCTTTAAAACTTAGTCCTTTTTTTACTAGTATGCAAGTACCGCCTCGATTTGTATCTCTACAGAAATTGGTAGCCATTTCATAATTGAATAACTTAATATAGTTTTCGTGTCCTTTTTTAATGAATGTTTCTGAGAGACAGATAACATGTGGATCATTGTGTAAATCGCTCATTTCCTGTAATGTTAATTCTAAAATTTCTTTTTTAGATAAAATACTCGCGATGTTTTGGTGAAGTATTCTAAAATTATGTGGATTAGGTTGTACATTTTTTGGCGCGAAAAAACGTTTTATTTTTTGTTATAATTGGGAAATAGTATGGTATAGTACCCTTAACATATTTTTCCGAGGGCATGACTCTATTATTAGCATTTTTATCACGCATGGTTTCAGAGTACTTATTATTAAAATAGAAGGGGATGGTGCCTTTTTTGGGTTCAGTAGTCGTAACTTTTGTTAAAGAGCTTGGTCTGTTATTCGCGATATATTTTTTTATTACAGATGGGTTTAAGTATTTTTTACTATAATCTTCACAGTCTATTATGTAGTTAATTTTTTTACAAAATTCATACAGTCTGTTGTATCTATTATAAGCAAAATGACAGTTTTTATAGTATTTACAAGTATTTTTGATGCTATTATTTAGTTTAGCAACATCTAAGCGGTCATTGTTCAAGACATCTTTGACCCAGCATTTGAACGGTCAACATACGTGTTTACTTGCTCTGTGTTTTTATAGCAATTATTCAATTTATATTACACATAATTACCAAAAAACTACTCCAAGGTGTTAAGTTCACTGTAGAAGCATATTACAATATATTTTTTCTTATATAAAAGTGCATAATCGTGTGTTTGAAGTGAAATCAGTTAAAAGTTTTAAATGTCAATGAATCAGCCGGTGAGTGAATGACAAGACATTTTACGCGCTGCGCACGGAACTCGCACGGTTGCGCGGTCCGCATAACCGTCAATATTGCTTGCGCCGACGCCCGGTGATTCATTTGACAGCTTGCGCCAAAGACTAAGTAACACAGACGGCGGAGTATTTTATACCTATTTTATATCTGCTTCTGGGAAGACGACAAATTAAGTTTTTATTTGTTCTTTCTTTTTACGCTGTTATAAGTTGTTTTGAAATCATAAGTTTAATTCATTCACTTATTATGGCTGGTGAAAATGTACAATGGGGTTGCTGCAATAATGAAAACGCAACAGACTTAGAGGAGGAAACTATAAAATGTTCATGCTGTGAAAAAACCTATCACTATGCTTGTCTATCCCTCAAAGAAACTCCAAGTAGCATATGTATCTGGAAATGTCCAACATGTTTGATTAATACACCAAAAGTGGGAAGGGATGACTCAACTCCGATTCGGAATGTATCCATGAACAGAGGACCTAAAAGACAAGCTGTCAGCTCCCCCTCTCCGCCTCCTGCATTGGTAAGCGATAAAGATGAACTTCGCTGCATCATAAAAGAAATAATTAAGGAGGAATTTAGTGAAATGTTAACGCATCTTAATAAAACGGTAATCAGCACGATCAACCAAGAATTATTACCAATTAAGGAAGAAATAGAAGGAATTCGAGAATCTATGTTCTTCATGAATGCTAAATTCGAAGATTTAAAAAAGGGACATGAATCCTCAAAGGAAACAGTCAAGAAGTTAGAGCAGGAAAACCAAGAACTCAAAACCACAGTAGTGGAGCTCAATGAGCGACTAAATAATTTGGAACAGCAGTCACGATCAAATAATTTAGAAGTTCAATGTGTGCCGGAAAACAAAAATGAAAATGTGTACAGCATAATCGCTCAATTGGCTCGCGTAGTAAACTGCGACATTAGCGAGAAGGATGTCGTGCACTGCACACGTATTGCTAAGACCAATTCATCCAGCACCCGCCCTCGTTCCATAATCGTGCAATTATCTACAATTAGAAAACGAGATGAACTGCTGGCAGCAACGATTAAATATAATAAAACTAACCCTCAAGATAAACTTAACTGCTCACATCTGGGTTACGCTGGCCCAATAACTCCTGTATACGTAGCAGAACATCTGTCGCCTACTAATAGAGCACTCCACGCAGCTACGAGGATCAAAGCCAAGGAGAAGAATTACAAATACATATGGGTCAGAAACGGTCGGATATTTGTGAGAAAAACTGATGGCGAAGAAGTCCTACAAATTAAGACTAAAAATGGACTAAGTAAAATCATATAGTTGGTATGTCTCTCATAGTACAATAATGCATGTTTTAGACTGTAAGTTATTAAAATTCAATGTTATTTCGCTCTACTATCAAAATTGCAGAGGTCTGCGAACAAAAACAAATACTTTTTATTGTAACTTGTGTTGTATGAATTATGATGTAATAATATTAATAGAGACGTGGTTAAACAGTAATGTATCGAGCAGTGAGCTATTTGACGATCGCTATGTGGTCTACAGAAGGGACAGGGAAACTACAGGATCCCAAAGTAACAAAGAAGGGGGAGGGGTACTGATTGCTGTGCACAGAAAATTTAACTCTTCGCTTGTCGCACACTGGCAAAGTAAATGTGAAGACCTCTGGGTCACTGTTGGAATATCTACATCCCATGCATCGCGTCAAATGGCTCTCTGTGCGCTTTATCTTCCTCCACCTGTTTGTCTATCAAATCTGGATCACTTTATCGAGCACTGCAACAAAGTTCTTGACTCAACAGACATCCCTATTTGTGTATTTGGAGATTTTAACTTAGGCAAAATCGACTGGGACTCAAGGGATGGGAATGTTTCTCTGCCTAGAACAAGTCAAAACTTATTAGATTTTATCAACGTAAGCCAGCTGGTACAGTATAATCGCGTAAAAAACTGTAATGGACGTATATTAGACCTGATACTATCTGATATCTGATACCTTCGTGCTCTGTAGTTGAGGCGAACTCTTCTCTTACTGTCATTGATAAATTTCATCCTGCCCTTGAAATATCACTATCACTCGTCAAAAATTGTAATCTACCATATAACACGCTAAATCACAAACTTAACTTTTACAAAGCAAAGTATGACGAAATTAATAACTACCTTAACGAACAAAACTGGACAGATCTTTTAAAAATGCAAAGGACGTGAATGGCATGTTAGAAATATTCTACAATTGTTTACATGATTCTATTAGAAAATTTGTACCTAAACAAAAATCGAAGAATCACCGTTACCCGCCGTGGTTTAATAAGGCATTAATCAGATCCTTAAAAGAAAAAAATAAGTTGAGGTTGCGCTTTAAAAAATACAAAAACCCACTCGACGATATTGAATTGAAATTAATTTCCAAGCGATGTGAGAAATTGGCCATTAATTTATATAATGATTATATAAGAAACATGGAAAAAAATATCAAAGATAATCCCAAATTTTTCTGGAGTTATATAAAATCCAAACGCGGTGGATCCAGTGCCTATCCTATGACTATGACTGACGGACAGACTGTAACATCTAATGGCTCTGAAATATGTGACCTATTTGCCAATTACTTCTCGACTGTATACACGACTGATGATAATGAAAATACAAGGTGCAACTCTACGTTTCTTCAAATTCTTCGAACCAATAGTCAGAGCTTAACAGGTCCAACAATTGATCGCGAGTGTCTGCTCAAGAAACTAAAATCAGTCAATATTAGAAAAGGACCTGGTCCTGATGGCATTCCACCAGTCTTTATCTCCTCTTGTGCAACTGCCCTCGTTCGACCTTTGCTGATTATTTATAATGCATCACTGACTTCCGGTGTTTTCCCGCTTGAGTGGAAAAGAGCTAAAGTAGTTCCAGTGCACAAGACGGATAAGAAGGAGTTTATATCCAACTACAGGCCTATCTCTATTTTATCCACTTTCGCAAAGATTTTGGAATCCATTATCTGTCCTCTCATTCAGCAACATCTTAAATTATACCTAAGTGATCACCAACATGGATTTGTAGCGTCAAGATCTACAACTACAAATTTAGTAACCTTCACAGAATCACTAATCCAAGCTATAGATGAAGGCAAACAATTTGATGTAGTATACACAGATTTTAGTAAGGCATTTGATAAAATGTCCCATTCTTTACTTATAAATAAGTTGGCAATGTACGGTATAGCGGGGCCCTTGCTCGAATGGTTTAGATCATATCTGACAGATAGAGAATTCTACGTTGTTGTTAATGGTTACCGATCCTCAACGCATATAATAACCTCAGGCGCTCCTCAGGGTTCGCACTTAGCTCCAATTTTATTTAATATATTTATTAATGACCTTCCACAATTTTGCCGTTATTCTGAACCGTTTTTATATGCTGATGACTTAAAAATCGCACGCAAAATCGAATCCCCTAAAGATTGCGAACTGTTGCAATACGACCTTGATGAAGTTGCTAACTGGTGTATAAATAATAAAATGCAACTTAATCTTAATAAATGCTACCATGTCAAATTCACGAGGAAAAATAATTGCATCAGCACTGAATACCATTTATACAATCATAAAGTACAAGAAGTGGAAACAATCAAAGATTTAGGAGTTCTGTTTGATAGGAAAGTTACCTTTATACCTCACATTGAAACTATTATTAAAAAAGCGTCAAAAATGTTGGGTTTCGTACTTCGAAATAGTAAAGGTTTTTGTAAGAGTAGCACCAAAATTATGCTATATAATAGCCTAGTGAGAAGTATTTTGGAATACAGTAGCATTGTATGGAGACCCCACTACGCCACGCACATGCTGCGGTTAGAACGCATTCAGAAACGTTTTATGTGGCACCTAGCTTTTTCTGAAGGGAAATCTAAGCGCTTGCCATCTTATAAAACTCGTTTACATTATTTTAAGATGCACTCCTTATCTATACGTAGAAACGTCACTGATGGTATATTTTTGTACAAGCTTTTAAGAAATAAAATCGACTGTCCACAATTACTGAGTCGCGTTCGTTTTCGTGCTCCAGCTAGATATCCCAGAAGTAGCATCACGCCTTTGTGCCCACCGTTACGGAGGTCGGTACTGGGCTCAAACTCACCCTTACCAAGATTATGCAGGATCCTCAACACCTGTAGCGATTTGATAGACATACATCATGACAGTATAAATAATGTTTATAAAGTAATTGTTAATACTGCCAAAGATATATTATAATACATTTCATTATTCCCTGTATTTAAGCTCTTTAAAATGTTGCCATCTTTATTTACACGAATATTATTTTTATTTCATTTAATCCTCTTAAATTTAATACACTTTTTTTTTGTTTAATACCTAATGATTTGACTACTTTACTTACTTAATTTTATTAATTTTGTAAACAATTAATTATTATTGTGGTATCTGTCATTTTTCTTAATAATAACATATTTAGAATTTTTGTTTGTATTAATATTAGAATTTTTGTTTGTATTAATATTAGAATTTTTGTTTGTATTAATATTTCATGATATGTTTGTTCTCTTTTCTATTTTTCCGCTTAATTCAAGCGGAATTAATTAAACATCTTGTCTTGTTTGTTTTTGCTATAAAAACTGAATTTTGCATTGTTATTGTTATCTCCATCCGTTTAATTTTTGTGCATGCGGTGTTAGCCTATAAGTGATTGTTACACCTGTTATTGTTAGCAGTTAATAAATTGTAAATGTATTGTGTAAACAATTGTTGGCTAACCTAAAAATAAATAAATAAATAAAGACATTTAATATGATAAAAGTATTATCTGTAAATCTATTAAGTAATTTTTTTAGTTGAGATATTACAAGTCGAATGTTATGATCATTCTCACCCAGACATATTACAATTTTGTCATCTGCTTGTATGTCGATGTTAGTGTTAGTGAGGCTACTAACTATTCTGTCGCTGTACGCGTTTGGCATAGTTTTGGCCTGGATCTCATATGTTTCGTACTGCGTAGTCTTTCTTGAATTTATGAGGGTAGCAGCCAAACCAACTAGTTGTTGTGCGCCAAAGATCATTATTCTTTTTCTGAATTTTCGATTGCGTAGATCTGCGAAGCTGGGTTCTGTTTTGTAGCCATCGTTTGAAAGTAGGTTATTTGTTATTGTAGTTTTTTTCAGTAATTTTTCGAGAAGTTGTACTTGTATATTTAGAGATTTTATTTGGCTTTTTGCGTCTTGAAGTTCATTTTGTAGGTAAGTAATATTCTGTTTCAGCTGTAGATATGACTCGTTAGTGTTAATTTTCCAACAGGAGCCAGTTTCGTTTTTGTTGTTATCTGTTGTAGGGCTATTGACATTAATTTTAGAAGACAAGTGTAGGGACTTCAGCGTATTAATTTCTTTAAGCATATTGTTTACTTGCGTATTTAACTCTTTATTATTTCGTTCTGAATTCTTCAACTCATTCTCTGTATTTTCTAATCTTTTAGATAGGTGAGTTATAGTATCTTGCATTTCTGAGATTGATAGTACGACACATGTGGAATTTTCTACGTTTTCAGTTATTTTAGTCGGCGATGTGTCATTTTCGTATGATGTATCGCAATCGCTTAATATGTGAGAGTCTTCTTTTGGCTTAGACTGCTGCTGCCTTTGTATCTTAGTCGCTGAGGGCGATAGTTAGGTTGAACATTTATTTCTCCTGGTAATATTAGATGTAGCTGCGCAATTTGTTGCTTTCTTTATAATGCATGTCTTGCAACGCCACTTATTTTTTGACTCTAGGCTCATCATTCGGTAGGTTGGTTCTGGGTAACCATCGCAGTCAAATTCAAATCTGTTATTACAAACCGCACATAACGCAGTCTTTTTAACGTCAACAGATTTTTTGCATTTGTAGCAAGTAACAAGTACTGGTACTTTAAGACCACTGTTGACAGTATTTGCGTTCTTTAGTTGAGAGGTCATGATGAATTAACAATTATAAACATTCAAAAAGAATCCTGTTGAGCAGTGGACTTGAACGTTAGCCTTTCAATTCAAAGGTGAAAGCTTTCTCCTCTAAGCTACAACCACTTAATTTACGAGAGTGAAATTTGATATTATACTCGTGAATTAATGTATTAGTATTTTAGAACGGTACGGAACGGTAGGCGTCAGCCGTTTGTTTTTTGAATTTAAAATGTCACATTCCTAACATTTTTGCACGGATTTTTGATTTTTTTTCGGATAGTATGTACTAATGTTTTTCTTGTTTTTGTTATATATTTGTTCACTTGGGGTTTGTTTAGCACTGTTAAATAATAGTATTAGTTCTTTTTTATTGTTTTGACCACTGAGCACTGTGAATCTAGCATTAAATAAGAAAAAATATGGTTCTTGTTATTTTTATATGAGGTTCACTTTTTTTAAGGCACTGGTTTACAAATGTTTTAGATAACACTTCCACTTGTTTATTGAGTCTATATCTTCAGTTTGAAATATGAATTAAATACTTTTAACACTTTATTATATTTTTAAATGATGTATTTTATGGAGCTCATAATAACCGATGTTTACTCTAGAAGCGCCATCTGGCGAAAAAAGTCCTTTATGGTAATCAGTCTTTAATGTTTCATTGAGATCCTTAATTAAAATTACAAAATAAAATGCGGTACTAGTAAGTTTAAATTTTACAGTACATTAATCACAGTTTCTCTTATTCTAAAATAATTGGTTTAATTAAAAGGAAATAATAAATTCAATCATTATTGTTGATCAGTATTAGACATACTGTGCCAAGTTTCAAAGCATTCTGGGCATAACGGAGGAGTTTTCGGCACCCGCTGCATCTTGTTTCCCTACGTCTTTTTGGCTCCTGACTTAGGCAAACTCTGCAGTTTAGAAAAGAATTCTTCTTTTTCGAATTATCACGCGATGGAATGCGAATCGGCCAATGACCAACGCTTACTTGCAGCACCGAAATGCCTGGTTTAGGGGCTTTTGGTGGATATCTCTTCCATGCGTCAACTGAAACAAGGTCTTTCCCAACCACATCGTCACCAATTTTAGTTAAACCCCTTATTAACTTATCTCGGTATTCAATGTATCCGTAATTCTGTACATTGTTTTTTATAACATACTTTTTGAATAAGAAGAATGCGTTCCAAGTGGCGACATCCAACATGTGAAATATAATTTTCTTGTACCATCTTATTGTTTTCCTAGGACAAGAATAGTAACTGATCATTTGATCAGCACGATCAATACCTGCCATGAGTCTGTTGTACCGTGCTATGTCTTTAGGTTTTGTGACTTCTTGCCCACGTTTGTTAGTAACTTTAATCATCTCAGGTTGATCTAAAGTTGTCAACATCAAAACTTGCAGTTTATCCCTCCAATGACTTATGTAAACTTTGTCTTTTCGTAGCCAAATATATTCATCTTTCTTCAACTTCTTTTTTGCCAAAAATGTTGGATTGCCCTTTCGATTACTTCTCAAGGTGCCTCAGAGAGAGGTACGGAATTTTAATAATTATCCATGTATAATTCGTGGCCTTTAAGCAGATACGGTCTCATTAAACGTAAAACAAGATTTTCAATGGTCTTTCCACCTGTACTAGATTCATCATTAGCGTCTACTTTACCAAAATACATAATAATATATTGGTTCAAAACTTATCCATTATGAGAAGTCAAAACATAAAACTTAATTCCGTACTAAGTCTTCTTGTTTTTCATATATGTGAGAAAAATTAATCGACCTTTTGTAGCAATAAAGATTAATCGAGCGATAGCTCCTTATTAGGATAATAAACTTCACGGAAATTGCGAGTCAATATATCTATGAATCCATTTATTTTGTCTGGCCCTTTCGCATTCAGTTCAGATGCGCATAGGCATCGTAAGCTTTGTTCGTATCTTTGACCCGACATCGTGTAATTGAAAATAGGATGGTAATATAATGGGTCGGCATGAGTAAATAGCTTCCGGTTTTCAGTTATACGAATTTGTCCGGAAAGGAGAGAGACCTAGAAATTTATACATCTCCTCTACATTTGTTTCATGAAAAACTTTATGCCTTGAGTGTCTAGTGTGCGGCCGGTTTTGGTTTACTAATGAGTTGCTGTGTGTGTTTGTACAAGTCACTAAATACTCCATAAGATCGCCTTTTCCCAACTATGTTGGGGTCGGCTACCAGTCTAACCGGTTTCAGCTAAGTACCAGTGTTTTACAAGGAGCGACTGCCTATCTGCCCTCCTCAACCCAGTTACCTCAGTTACCTGGGCGACACGATATCCCTTGGTTAGACTGGTTGTCGGACTTTTCAAGCTTCTGACTACCTGTAACGACTGTCAAAGGTGTAAGAATAACAGCCGGGACTCACAATTTAACGTGCCTTCCGAAACACGGAAGAACTCCTTATGACAAACATGGTCACCCATCTACGGACCAACTGCGTCAAGCATAGCTTAACCTGTGATCGTTTCACTTCTGCGGTTATAGCTTAGCCACGAGCTCCTCTCATAAGATTCGGTGTAAATACTAAATCGAAAATACATTTTTTATTTGCGTATTGATTTATTGGCACACGTAGGCCGGGTAACGTTTGATCGAAGTTGAAATCAGAAATATCGGCGACAGTGTCAGCCCATTCTGTGTCATCCGAGGCTGCAGTAGTTGGCAAAGGTTCGTCCACAGTTTGTTGGGTGTGGTTAAATGGTGTAGTGGTATTTTGATTCGTTCGTTCAGTTTGATGACAAGATGACTCAGATTCCTGAAAACCTATTACTCTATCTTCGCTGTTATCGATGATAGACGAGTTATTGGGAGACCTACCACGCAGCTGTTGATCAGGTATAGAATCATTCTCACTTGAAGTCGACTCCCTGGACTGAACTGGGCTTTCACTAATTCTAGTGGAATGCATACGCCTAACGTTTCGCGTAGAAAAAATCTCATAATCAGATTCACTGCTTTCGCTTTCTTGAACGCCACCTGGGTCATAACTTGTATCTGAGCCGAACTCACCATCTATGTCACTGTAAGGGTCGTGATGGCTCACATCCGCATTATCTTCGGCGGCATACAGACTTGGACGGTTACTTAGAGCTGATTTCTTCCGTTTAGAAGCCATCTGTAAAACAATATTGATAATACCATAAATACCACATATAAATATACAAATATAACTACAAACTCAATATAATAATACCTATAGTAAAAAAGTTTGCAAGGAGCGAAAACAGTAGGCAAATAGCATTTCAATTATTTATTTAATGTTTTGTATTCTCTAACCTTTTTATACCTACAAGTAAAAAAAACGGCACTACTGTATAGTATAAGACTCATAATAATCAAATTAAATTAGTTTATACGTACAAATAACCTTTATTTACCTTGTTTTTGCTGACAAAAATCACGAACCACAGCCTCCGACGCGACGACCCACCGACGGTGCACACGCCGTGACACCACGACCGTAAATATCAACATGATAGTACTTATATACTTTACGCCCGTCGGCGGTGCGTAAGTGTTAGTTCGGTGCAGAAAGACTGCGTATGTGTGCTTTGAAAAATGGCTCGAAAAGACTTTACTGTGACAGTTACGAACGACTAATGTCGCGTGTTATGACACTAAATCATATGCTTCCTAATAATGTTATGGGCAAGCAACGGCTATCGGCAGTTTGCCAAATTACATGAAACAAAGTTCACCGCCCTAAGCCGTACCGTCATGTAAAGGTATATTAAAATAACGGCGAGAGGAGGTTTGTCCCGGAAAGTGTTAAAGATAGAAGATAGGACACCTATGTTCTCCGCGTAGGAATCGCGAGGTTGAAAAATTAAATCATCATCAGTATCAGTATCGATATAATGTGTACCGCAAGTTACTAATTCAAGTCCGTATGAAGGAATGTCCAGAAATGAAGGAGTGTAGCCAGTAACTTCATTTACGGAACAATTCACAGCAAATTGTATTTTAGGTACTAGTAGATCCCAGATACGATGATCGTTAGAAATGAACGTGGAAATGGCAGTCATTATCGTTTTATTATAACGTTCAACTGTGTTTACCTGTGATGAATATTTAGGCGTAAAATGCAACTTAGAGACTTTAAATTTCTCAAGCATATGTTTAAGCGTGGTACTTACGAATTGTTTATCATTATCCAAAATCACAGTGGAAGGGATTCCATGTATTAGATATACATGCTCCTCCAGTGTTTTGGTAATCATTTCAGCGGTAGCGCGCTTGATTGGAAATAGTAAGCAATACTTACTAAAACAACAAGTGACAACTATAATAAAGGTGTTTAGTTTCCTGGTAGGGGGAAGAGGTCTCCACTCAGCAGGAATTACTTCCTTCCACTCGAACTCTTTATGTAAAGGGTTATTAGTGTTTCAATAACGGAATAAACGATTGTTTTTAACTAGGTAATTAGGAAATGATGTAGGGGAATTTAGACAACCATTAAATATATTTAAGTACCGTTGATCATTGGTATTAGGTAGGATGTTATTTGAATTTATAGCCTAAATTTTACATGAACGTGACAATGGCTCAGAGATAACATTATTAACGCCACGCCTGTGTTTAATTTCAAAATTAAAAGCTGTTAGACGGACGCCCCAGCGAGCTAACCGTCTAGTTAGATTGCTTTGATTTAGGAACCACTTGAGGGCTGAATGGTCAGTGTAGACGACAAACTTCATGCCATTATCGAGATAGCATCTCCAGTATTCCAAAGCTACTAAAACAGCTAAAGCTTCACGCTCCGTAATGCTATAGTTCCTTTCAGGTCCAGTCAAGGTTCTACTGTAGTAGGCAATAGGGTGCTCAACTCCTTCTATTATTTGGGTTGGCATGCCTCCAACACCATAGTCGCTAGCGTCTGTGTGCACTTGAAAGGGAAGATTAAAATTGGGCCAAGATAGAATAGGGGCAGAAATTAATAGTTCTCTTAATTTATTAAAGGACTCTTCGGCTTGGGTAGTCCAAGCAAAAGGATTATTTTTTTTATTTGTAGAAGTTAAATTATTGAAAGGACCAGCAATTGAGCTAAAGTTATGGACAAACTTCCGGTACTACGAACTATACCTAGAAATCGCTCTTTCTTTTTTATTTCTTCAACTTCTTTTTTATTTGTAGGTGTAGGGTAGTTGACAATAGTCTCAATTTTTTAAGGATCAACATGAAGACCTTTAGAATTGATTAAATAACCAAGGTATTTAAGTTCATTACGAAAGAAAACAGATCTCTCAAAGTTAATAGTTAAATTAGCCATTTAAACTTTTTTATGAACTTTCAGAAGTAGGGAAATATGGGATTCGAAATCAGGACTAGCCACCACAATATCGTCTGTGTAAACAAATACGGAGTTTTCAAATCCAGGTCCATAGAATAAGGTATTAATTAGTCTTTGTTGTGTAGCCGGTGAATTTGTCAACCCGAAAGGCATAGTGACAAATCTAAAGGTACCACGATGCGAAATGAAGAACGCAGTTTTGTTTAAACTCTTTAAATAAAGTAAAAGCCACGTGGAATATTATTAATCAAGAAACTGGCAAAGCTACGAAACGTGACAATAACTTAGAGATTTTAACCAACAATAAATTAGTTACTGAAGCTAATGAAATCGCCACTATTTTCAATAATTTTTTTGCTGATATACCAATAACAACAACGAGTGCTTTAAAATCATCATCACTTGATGCAGAAAACTTATTACGAAATTGCGTGCCCAGCTGTGATTCTTCTTTTAGTTTCGAATATGTGACTCCATTAGACATTACCAATACTTTTAAATCACTTAGTCAAAAGAAAACCGAAGATCTTTGGGGCTTCTCGGTTAAACTCCTAAGTAACATTGTTGCACCCTCTTTAGCCGTAGTCTTTAATAAATGCGTAGACGTAGGTGTCTTCCCGGACTTAATGAAGCATAGTAAAGTCATGCCGTTATTTAAGGCAGGTAGTAGAAGTGATATTAGTAATTTCAGACCTATATCAATTTTGCCAGCGTTCAGCAAGATTTTTGAAAAATTAATGTTAAAACAGCTTCTACATTATTTCAATGACAAGACCCTCTTACATAGCGAGCAATACGGTTTTACAAAGGGACGTTCAACTACCGATGCCGGTGTAGCTTTACTAAAACACATCTACGAAGCTTGGGAGAACTCTCAGAACGCTATTGGCGTGTTCTGTGACCTTTCAAAGGCATTCGATTGCGTCCGGCACGACACTTTAATATGCAAACTCGAATATTATGGTATCAAAAATAGATCACTGGATTTAATTAATTCCTATTTGAGTGATAGGGTCCAATGTGTAGATGTTAATGGTAATAAGTCCACCGGACTACCTGTGAAACTAGGGGTACCCCAGGGTTCAATACTCGGCCCATTTTTATTCTTAGTTTATATTAATGACTTACCATTCTCTTTAAAAGGCATATGTGACGTTGTGCTGTTTGCAGACGATACTTCTTTAATATTTAAAGTTAACAGAAACAGAAATGACTTTAAAGAAGTAAATAGTGCACTTACTCGGGTCACACATTGGTTTTCAGTTAATAATTTAGTTTTGAATGCTAAAAAAACCAAATGTGTTAAATTCGCGATGCCTAATGTTAAGAATCTTGGGCCAGATATTGTTATAAATAATGAAGTGCTAGAGACTGTAGAATCAACGGTTTTTCTCGGCATTACAGTTGATGAAAAATTAAAATGGACGGCGCATATTGCTTACCTGGCGAATAAACTCAGCTCTGCCGCTTATGCGGTTAGAAAAGTTAGGCAGATTACTGACGTGGACACAGCTCGTCTTGTTTATTTCAGCTACTTCCACAGCGTTATGTCCTATGGCATACTTCTGTGGGGTAAGGCGGCTGATATCGAAGCGATATTCGTCTTACAAAAGCGAGCTGTCAGATCCATTTACCAGCTAGGCTCTAGAGTTTCTCTTAGGGAGCGGTTTAAAGAGATAGGCATTTTAACGGTAGCATCCCAATTTATTTTAGATAATATACTATTGATACGAAAAAAATTAATTGGTACATCGCACCGTTTACACAGGGTACACAACTCATTTGTGGGACTTAGTGTTCGCCTCTACAATAAACTACCTCTCACTTTATTGGAACTGCCTTTTAGCTCATTTAAAACAACCATTAAGGATAAACTATGCAAGAAGGCTTATTATACAATAAATGATTATTTAAATGATAAAAATAGTTGGTCGCCGTGATTTACACAGGACGGTTTAGTGTGGATTAATGTTTGACGTGTATGATTAGTATGTAATTTGATAGACATACTCTATGTGTGTAACATTGTGTTACCTATTTTGTTTTATTTTTAGTATAATTATACGCATACACGTATATATTATTTTTTTTAAATTTTGACATGTATAATTTTATTAATTATAAAATTCAATGATGTAGCAATTTATGCCACCTCCGTGTTCAGGGCTGTGCCAGGTAAATCAACGTTTGGGGTATTTCTTTCTTTGAGTTTTATTTTATTAGCCGGCAGCAGATACGTCATGCTCCCTTAGTCGTCACTGCCTGCGGTGGCGTCTTGGGTCGGGTCACCTCCTTCCCTCAAATATGGCGAGGGAGGTGATGGCTGACCCTTGCGTCATACTCGTGAACGGGTGCTGCTTGCGGTGACTGGTCGGTCTGCTGACCTTGGCCTTTGTACTTACAGTTAAATTTCGTATTGGATTAGATACGGCGAACTCAAATTTTTGTTTGTTTGGCATGGCACCTGCACACTTATTTTGTTATTGTTCTGTATAATAATAATAATAATTTTGTAATGGGAAAGACAGCGTGCTGCTGGGGAGTTTGTTGCGCCGTTTCTTCTCTCACAGCAAAAGCACTTAGGAAGCGGTGATGGGTGGGCGAAACTGGGTGCTGTCCAATGTAACTTGACCTTCAAAAAGTGCTACTTAGTAGCCTAATTTGAATAAATGAATTTTGATTTTGATTTTGATTTGATTTTGTTACGGTCAGCTTCAGAAATGGAATGGAATCTGCCAAAAAGCTTTAAATAAACTATACAACTTAGGTATTTAGCATTTTTCAGGTTGTCTAGAATCTCAGATATGTTAGGTAACTTGTAGGCATCCTTTTTAGTCACCTAGTTTAGTTTCCTGCTATCTAAACAGAACCTAAGCTTGCCATCTTTTTTAGGTATAAGTAAGACAGGGGAAGACCAGGGGCTCTCACATTCTTCAACCACACCTAGTGCTAGCATTTCATTCAGTTCTACAGATAAAATACGTGGCTTCTCTGGAGAAACGCGGTAATATCTTTGTCTAATAGGTAAAGAATCTCCAGTGTCAATGTGATGCATGATTAGATTAGTTCTACCTAAACCACACTTTTCAGTAGAAATAACCTTAAACTGATCGATGACATTATCAGCGGTAACACGTTGATTATCAGTAAGTTCATGGTACGAATGTAACATTACATTTGCTTCAGAGACAAAAATAAACACCGAGAATGAGATTGGTTTCTATAATAGGTATAATATAGGCTTTTAAAATATGAAATTGATTATCGAATTTTACGGGTAAATTAACATAACCAATAGTAGGTAAATTTTCGCCTCCTGCAGCACTGAAGGTTTTCAGGTCTCTATGAATAGCTAGGCCGATAGGTTTTAGATATTCAAGGCAATTTTTACCTAGAATAGTTGCAGCTGAGCCAGAGTCTACTAGACTCTGGCTCAGGACTCTGGCTCATCCACACAATGTAATATTACCAACCTGGACAGTTGCGTAGGGTCGAATATCATCTATAGGTTTTTTATCGAAGATTGTTGTAACAAAATAGAGAGAGTGAGATGAAAAAATACTAAACCGCGGAACTGGCAGAGATTAGCGTCAAAAACACCAAAGACTGCCTGAACAGAAATGTTCAGATACCCGGTCTTCAAGTGAATAGTGAAACAACCAAATCACTCAACTGAATTATTATTATTAACTAAACACAGTACAAGAAAACAACGGGTACAATAAAAAAATATAGTTAGGTGATATTTATAATTTCTCATGTAACCAAACCATAGCGCGATTCAGGATTCACCTGCAAACTAACAACGCCATCTATTGAGGCGCTGTGTGAACCTTTTCTTAATACAACTTGGACATTCCGCCCACCAAGGACATATTCACAACTATGTCCTTTCGTATTTAAGACTCCCTCACCATGAGGTCAAGAGGGGTTGAGTATAAAACAAACATAAAATTACATGGAAACACAAAGCCCGCCCACCATGAGGCCAAGGGGACAGAAAAATAAACTTAACTTAATAATAACATAGTAACATGTGTTTCCCGTGTGGAACCGGGTTAAGAATGTTTCCACCGTCTCTCTTCCTATGACGTGTTGTAAAAGCCAACAGCAGGATTAATTTATCAGTATCGTCTTGATAAACAATAGATATATCTTCACCGATATAATCACTAACCTGGGTGGGAAACTATCCAGAAGAGGTGTCGTCGGCCTTGAGAATGAAGTGTTCTCTAAAAAGCGCCTCCACCAACACGCAATAGACAAGCGCGGTGGCAACTTTTTTGTCTAACCCCCTTCTACTATGATTCACACTCTGAGAAACAGGCCCCCAGTGCCCGGCGTCTCCAGCGGGAGAACCGCCAATGACAGTAGGCAGGTGGCCCCTGGAGCATGGGGCGCATACAATCCCCGGGTGAGGTCCAACTGTCAAACAACCACGGCTAGCCAAACGGATACATTGAATATTCTTACTTATAACGTACGAACACTTCGAACAGAAGAAAGATTAGTAGAATTAGAGAACGCTGTGCAACATATTAAATGGGACATCATTGGCCTTTCTGAAGTCAGAAGAGACGGAGAAGATATTATAGAACGCAATAACACCATTTTCTATTACATTGGAGATAGCACAAGTCGATACGGAGTAGGTTTTCTTGTTTCCAAAAAATGGCAAAACCAAATTGAGGAATTCGTTCCATATTCAAACAGGATTGCCTTGATAAAGTTTAACCTTGGCAATAACAAATCCCTCACAGTAATTCAAGTGTATGCACCAACACTATCCCACCAAGATGAAGAAATTGAAGATTTTTACGATACGCTAAATAAAGCCTGTGATGACCACAGAGGTACATGGACGTTAGTGATTGGTGACTTTAATGCTAAACTAGGAGCAAGATTAGATACAGATAATAGCAATATACTTGGACCATATGGTTTAGGAATCAGAAATGAACGAGGCACTCGTTTATTACAGTTTGCATTTGGACAAACTTTAAGCATCAGTAATAGTTTCTACTTCAAAAAGCCACAACGTCGCTGGACTTGGTTCTCTCCAGATGGAGTCACCAAAAACGAAATCGACTTCTGCCTCTCATCTGATAAACAGATTATTAAAAATGTAGGAGTATTAAATAAGATTCAGTTTAGTTCTGACCACAGACCTATTAGAATAACATTAAAATTTGATCTAAAAATACATCGACTAAAAGTAATTAAAAGCTCAATAAAGCGTATTAATAAGGTAAATTTATTGCATAGCCGTAACCAATTTTTGTTAGAATTAAAAAACAACTTTAGTTTTCTACCATTGGAACTCCCAGCCGATACTCAAGCTCAATACAATAACATTCACAATAGTATTAAAAAAGCTAGCCAGAGACTTAAACCACCTAAAAATAAGACAAGCAAACTAAGTGCCAAAACTAAAACCCTTCTAGAAGAACGACTCAAACTCAGTTTATACACTCCAGAATATAAAGTAAAAGATAAAGCGGTTAAGAGAAGCATCCGGACTGATATTAGGCAGTATAATGTCGGTTTAGTAAGAAATGCATTAGAAAAGAACCGCAGTCTTAAATCGGCTATCCGTGGCACAGAAATAGCAAAATCCTGTATAGGTCCTTTGAGAGATATTAAAGGAGTAAAACAAGGCAACAGGTCAAAAATTTTAAACATATGCACCGAGTTCTATAAAAATCTTTATTCTGACAGTTCTGAGTCAGGAGATTCATTACCGGAACCTATCTACTCATGTTCAGATAACATACCACCTATCTCAGACTCAGAAGTCCACCAGGCACTGCTAAACATGAAGTACAACAGAAGCCCTGGACCTGACGGAATCACAACTGAAGCTCTGAAGGTCGGAGAACCAGCTCTATTACTGTATTTAACTAAACTATTTAACGAAATTTTAAAATCAGGCACATTCCCAAAAGACTTCTGTCATTCCAATATAATTTTACTACACAAGAAAGGAGATAAAGCCGATATTGAAAACTATAGACCAATTAGCCTTATTTCGCACTTGTACAAAACATTTATAAAAATTATAGAAACCCGTATTTCCGTAAAACTAGATAACTATCAACCAGCAGAACAAGCGGGATTCCGACCGGGACTTAGCACCTCAGACCATCTGCAGGGTTTAAATCAGCTGATTGAGAAACATATTGAATTTCATATCCCTCTGTACATCGCCTTTATCGATTTCTCAAAGGCTTTTGACAGTCTCAAACACAGTTCTATATTTCAAGCACTACAAAACCAAGAAATTGATCCCACTAACATCCATTTAATTCGCAAAATATACAGTAATAGTACCGCGGCCATTAAATTACACACATCTGGACCATCATTCCACATAAAACGAGGCGTAAAACAAGGAGACCCCCTATCTCCGAAACTGTTTAATGCTACCCTCGAAGACATTTTTAGAACCTTGGCCAGCACGTGGGAGAACAAGGGTATTGTTGTCGGCAATAAAAGATTGACTAATCTTCGTTTTGCTGACGACATTGTCCTTTTCTCCTCGTCAGCATCCGAATTGAGCTTAATGATCAACGAATTGAACAACGCAAGCCTTGAGGTCGGGCTGAAGATGAATATGTCGAAGACCAAGCTTATGACAAACAGCACACAGCACAGAGTGGCTATAGGAAACACGGAGATTGCGTACGTCCAAGAGTACATTTACCTTGGCCAAATTGTGTCTTTCCAGGCGAGACAAACCAAAGAGGTTGCTAGACGCACAGAAAACGCCTGGAAAACCTTTTGGTCAATGAAAAATCTTATGAAAGGCAATCTTCCTTTATGTCTCAAAAAGAAACTCATGGACGTACGTATTCTTCCCGTTCTAACATATGGAGCATAACATCAAAAGTCTGCCCTCGGGGTTTGCCAGCGAGCCATGGAGCGCAGTATGTTAGGAGTTAAACTGGTTGACCGAATACGGAACAGTATACTGCGTTCCAAATCACAAATCGCTGACGTTGGTCTGAAAGCTGCCCATTTAAAATGGGAATGGGCCGGCCACGTTTGTCGTTTGCCCGAAAACTCCTGGGCCAAAGTCTGTACCCTCTGGGTCCCATCAAACATAAAACGGCGACGAGGACGGCCTCGAATGAGATGGCGCGACGAACTGGATGCGTACCACAAACAGTGGATGGCAAAAGCAATAGACCGGACAGAGTGGAAGAACCTAAGGGAGGCCTTTGCCCTGCAGTGGGAAAGTAATGGCTGAAAAAAAAAAAAAAAAAAAAAAACATGTGTTTAATCAGTCACAGGTAAAATGCACAATTTACACGTTGGTCTCTTTATAACAGAATCCTTACATTTTAAAGTTACAACTCGAGTGATTCCATCCGTGCCCGGATGCTTCATTAAAATTTTACCTAGTAACCATTTACCAGGAGGCAGGTTATCCTCCTTCACTAAAACAATATCTCCTATCTTTGGTTCAGGTTCCCTCTGGGACCACTTGTAACGATGAACCATAGTAGTTAAATATTCTTGCGACCAACGTCGCCAGAAATCTTGGGTCAGTCTTTGTAAATACTGCCATTTTTTCAAAGTGCCGATATTGGAGCGTTCATAGTTACGATCCGGTACAAGAACCAGAGGTTCGCCTATTAAAAAGTGACCGGGTGTTAGAGGAATCGGATCGTTTGGATTTTGTGAGATTTATGAGATTGGTCTGGAATTGAGGCAGGCCTCAATTTGAGCAAGGAGAGTTGACATTTCTTCATATGTGAGGGTCGACTCACCAATTATCCTCTTCAAGTGGAATTTTGTGGACTTAATCCCAGCCTCCCAGAGCCCACCAAAATTTGGGGCGTGAGGTGGTATGAAATGCCACTTGACACTACTTGAACTGCACCAATCTTTAATTTCACTGGAAACCGATGATTGTTCTGCATTAAACAAACATTTCAGTTCTCTAGATGCACCGACAAAATTTTTACCATTGTCGCTCCAGATGTCACTGCAATGTCCTCTCCTAGCGACGAATCGTTTGTAACCAGCTATGAAAGCCTGAGAGGTGAGATCACTTATGGCCTCCAAGTGTACTGCCTTCGTAACCATACATACGAACAAACATATATACCCTTTGTACGACCTATTGCCACGACCTTTGGATACTCGAATGTTGATTGGACCTGCAAAGTCCACACCGCTGTGCAAAAATGCTCTGGCAGGAGTAACTCTACAGGTTGGTAACTGTCCCATAAATTGATTTTTAAAATTAGCTGAGTGCCGAATACACACGACACATTGACGCACATACAATTTAATTAAATTTTTTGCAGAAATTATCCAGTATTTCGTGCGTAAGTAACTCAACAAAAGAGTCGGACCTCCGTGGAGAGTCTTTTTTTGGGCTTCATCTACAAGCAGCCAAGCAAGATGGCTTCGCTGTGGAATTATGATAGGGTGTCTCATATTATCGGAAATCTGTGCGTTTTCAATCCTTTCTCCCACTCTTAATATTCCTTCACTGTCTATTGAAGGACATAGTGCTTTTAATTTGCTTTTCTTGCTTACGCTTCCTTTTTTCTTAATATCCTCTATTTCTTCACTGTAAGCTTGTTGTTGGAACTTCTTAATACAAATTTCTAATGCCTTTGCAATCTCTTCGCTTGTTAGGTAAGTGGTTCTCTTTTTATTTGATGCTAAAACTCTTCTGCAGTAAGCTACTACTCGTACTAACCTTTGAAGTGATGAAAATTTTGTCCACAGCTTATCGTCTTGACACGTCGATACATGTGCTTTCACTGACCGCTTCTCCAATTCAGTTGAAATTAACTTCGGCTTAGTGTAATTAATTGTTTCGTTTGCGAGCCACGACGGTCCATGAAACCACAGTGAAGACTGTGAAAGTTCTGTCGGTGTTACGCCTCTGGAGGCTATATCTGCGGGATTGCAAGCGGAACGAACATGTGCCCACTGTGTGTTTTCTAGTAACGTTAAGATTTCTGAGACTCGATTTCCAACAAAGGTTGTCCAGCGACTTGGATGGCCACTGAGCCATGCTAGTTCAATTGTTGAATCGGTCCAGCAGTGTATATTTTCCTTTTCAATACCCAATGTTTCAGCAACTTCAGTTATTAATTTAGCTAGAATTACTGCTCCCATTGGCTCCAGTCGTGGAATCGAAAGCTGTTTTATAGGTGCAACTTTGGTTTTTGCGGTGACTAAATGGACTTTGGCGTCACAATCTTCCTCAATTACTCGCAAATAAACAACTGCTGCGTATGCTTTATTAGATGCGTCGCAGAAGCCCTGCAGTTCCATAACTGCCTTGCTTCTGGTTTCAAACCAGCGTGGGATAACAATTTGAGGTAAGTGTAACAGATCAGCTTGGTAATTTTTCCATTCTTTAAGTAGCTCTTTAGGTAAACTACCGTCCCAATCGATTCCAGCTAACCATAATTTTTGAATAAGTATTTTTGCTGTAACCACACAAGGTGCTACCCATCCCAGGGGATCAAATAGTCGAGCTATTTCTGATATAACCTTTCTTTTAGTTACAGATCCAGGTTGCGGAGGAAATGTTACTGTGTACTTGAAACTGTCACGTTCTCTATCCCAAGAAATTCCAAGTATCTTCATTACTTCATCCATTTTTATTTCCACCGATTCCACCTTCTGAATGCTTCTATCTTCCTTTATTTCTCTTGAAAGATCTTTATTGTTTGTCATCCATTTTTGCAATTCAAAGCTCCCTCTCGCTACTAATCCTTTCATCTCCTTATAAATTCTTATCCCTTCCTCTACAGTTTGACAACCTGACATAAAATCATCTACATAATAATCTTTCTTTAATTTTTCAGATACCAGCGGAAAATCGTCTCCTTCATCGTGTGCCAGCTGCTGCAAGGTTTTCACTGCGAGGTAAGGTGCGCATGCAGTTCCAAATGTTACCCTTAATAATTTGTAATCCTTTATTTCAGATTCCGGATCGCATCGCCAGAGCAGCCTTTGGAAATTTCTATTTTCAGGGGCGACGATGACTTGCCGATACATCTTTACAATGTCGGCACACAGCACAATTGGATGGAGGCGCCATCTCATAACCAGATGACGCAAATCTGGTTGGATAGTAGGGCCTACCATTAATGAGTCATTAAGAGATACACCATTTACCCCTTTACATGAAGCGTCGAACACAACTCTGACTTTAGTCGTGGCCTTATCCTCCCGAACTACAGCGTGGTGAGGTAAGTACACTGCTTCTGCTCTCTCCTTATCGTTTTCAGGGAGAATTTCTTTCATGTGGCCAAGGTCAAGGTACTCTTGAATAACGTCAGTGTATTTTTTCTTAATCTCTGGATCTTTCTTGAAACGGCGTTCAAGAAGTTGAAATCGTTTGAGTGCAATTTCCCTGGTGTGCCCATATTTGCATGGTGGATCAGCATCTTTAAATGGTAGCTTAACTACATATCGACCAGTGCTGTCCCGCTGAGTGGTACGATTATAAAATTCTTCACACAATTGCTCTTCCTGGGTAAGTATTCTTTCTTTAACATAACGCGCATCAGATTCGATTTCCCAAAACCGTTTGAGCATTTCATTTTCACTGATTTGCGAATGCATGCTGATAAAACCTTGGTGACAATGAGCTGAATTCGATTCGAAATCTAATGTTCGCGTGGCACCAGACAAAATCCAACCTAAACACGTGTTTTGCGCTATTAAAGATCCAGGAGAGTGTTTGATTAGACCTTCTCTAAGGACCTGGCCATAAACTTCAGCTCCAAGCAAAACATCTATTTTGTTTGGAGTGTGGTACTCTGGATCAGCCAGAGTTAAACTATCTAGTTCAGGCCAAGTTGGTACTGATATTTTCTCCCCAGGGATCAACGTTGTAATGGTGCCTAAAACGAATGCTCGCACTTGATAAATGAAATTAGGATCATGGCGTGACTTGATGGTTACGAAGACTATAAACCTAGAAGCCACAGCACTCTCATCACCTCCTATGCCTGAAATAACACCTCTAGCAGGCAATTTCTTAAGCCCGAGCAACTGGACCGCTGACTCTGTTATAAATGATGCCTGCGACCCCTGGTCTAATAATACTCTAAGCAGATGGTTAGCACCGTTCTTAGTCTGTGCTTCGACAAGAGCGGTTGCCAGTAAAACCTGATTCGGAACAGCCCTTTTAGAAAAGTGAGTGGTTACCTTAATGACATCCGATTCTTGCACCGAATCGGAAGCAGCGCTCAATGTGGACACTGCTGCTTTGATTGCTGACGTTTCTCCTGAAAGGCCTTGAGGCGACGCCGAGCTTGAGAATCCCTTTGGGTGTAATAATGAATGGTGTTTGCGATTGCAAACTTGACAACTTGTAGTAACACGACAAAATTTAACTGAATGATTCGCGCCTAAACAATTGTAACAAAGACCGTGGGTACGGACAAATTCACTGCGAGTTTGGTAATCATCTTTACCGAATTGTTTACAATGACTCAGTTTATGAGGTTGCTTACATAACGGACAACTTATATTAACAGAGGTATAATTTTTTGAAGAGACCGCATGAAGGACCTTTGGCTTAGTAAGTGTTGATTTTTGTTTACTGGTAGGAGTGTCTAAGTATTCTAATGAACGGAACCTTAATTCTAAAAATATTTTAAATTCATCAAAGGTTGGTAACTCCTCATTTGTACTTATTTTTGATTCCCATAACTTACGTGACTCGCTATCTAACTTAGCGCTGATGATGTATATTACTATAGCATCCCAAGAATCAATGTTTATACCTAGGGTTGTTAACCATGCAAGCAATCGACAGTACTATCCAATAGTTCCTTTATGGCGGTTGATGATACAGACACATTAGGTTGGTTGATCAATCTAGTTAAAATAGAATTACACAAATATCGTTTGTTATCATACCGTTTGTTTAACATTTGCCAACATTCTTGACAATAAGCCGCGGTAACAGGCGTGTGTCGCAACAAATGTTCCGCCTCTCCGGATAAATGACCTTTCAAATAGTGTAATTTCTGAACATCATCGATGGTGTCGTTCTTATGTATAAGTGACAAAAACATATCGCGAAATGATGTCCATTCAGTGTATTTACCCGAAAATGTTGGTATAGTAACTTTAGGTAACTTAACATTATTATAAATTTTTGTTGTTTGCATCTTTTCTGAAACCTGGTTTATATTTTTAACTTGGGAAATGTGCTCTTTTAATTCAGATTTATAATTAATGTAAAATTCTTCAGTTGTGTCAAACATTTCGCTTTTAAAATAATTATGTGAAGAATCTGTTGCTATTTCTATTATTTTCTTATGGTATTCTAAAAAGCTTTTCCATTGCCGTTCTAGAGATTCTAATCTGGTCTCTAAATATGTCTGAGTTAAGCGATATTTAGGTGACTTTTTATAATTCGTCCTGCCTTTTTCAATTGAACTTTTTGTATCAATTTGCAATTTTATGAACGATTCCATTTTAATTTTATTTGCGAACAATCAATTTAATAATAATTTAAATTTAAAATTAAGTTTTTTTTTTATATATTTTATATTGAACAACTCTCAATTAGAATGTAATTTTTTTTTTTTTATCAGCAAAACTATTGGCATGAAATTACAAGTCTCTAAACATTTAAAATATTTTAAGTTGATATAACAATCTTGAAAAAATTACAAGTGTTTGCAATTTGACACTTAGAAAAAAATCGGGCATAGGTTCCCCGTAGTAACCATTTTAGCCTAATTATTCTAAGTCCAAACTACATTTAATTTCTACTAAGTTATTAATTTACATTAAAAATAACTAAATTTAAATTAATGTTCTAGTTCTTGAATAATCACTTCACAAATCACAAGTCAAAGTTTACTCACGGTTTCAGTCTTCAAATACTTCTCTGTGTAGAAACGTCCGGTAGATGGCGCTAGTGTCTCCTTTGCTTAGTAGTGGGGAATCTTCCGGTACTGCCCGGCTGCTGATTCCTGTCTGCACTGCACTCTGCCTTGGCGCTCCTGTAGCGCTTCCGCAGCTCCACTAAGCACCTGCTAGGCGTCGACTCCAGTGGCGCCCTCTGCAGGCTGATGAAGTGCTCTTCAAAGCACGATCTGGTCCCTTACTTCCAGGGACTAAGCACTTCAGTGGCAATCCGCCACTGGTTTCTGTGCTGGTATCACAAAAAATGTACGTACACACACTGTACGCACTGATCCGGCTCAAAAGACCATGAACAGAAATGTTCAGATACCCGGTCTTCAAGTGAATAGTGAAACAACCAAATCACTCAACTGAATGTTTATTATTAACTAAACACACAATAAACAAATATAGTTAGGTGATATTTATAATTTCTCATGTAACCAAACCATAGCGCGATTCAGGATTCACCTGCAAACTAACAACGCCATCTATTGAGGCGCTGTGTGAACTTTTTCTTAATACAACTTGGACACTGCCAACCACCCTAAGCTCAGGAAATTCTAAATTAATCAATATAATTTTCATATTAAAAAATAAAACGATAAGCCCGAAAAGTTGAAAATAAAAACAAAGACAAATAGTAATTGTGCGAGCATTTGCAATCACCAACACTTTATGTATGAACTAAACGCAAAACGTCAAACAAATTTATTATTGACAACTAAACTAATACCGTGAAGAGCCAGGAAAAAAAAAAAAAAAAAAAAAAAAACTAAACTAATGACCGGTGACAAGTGAGGTTAGAACTAAAGTAAAAATAAAATGTACCTGCTTGTGAGAAAAGAAAAAAAAAAAAACCCAAATATTAACAAGCAAAATGTCGGTGATTCGCAAATCTAATTTTATGGGAATAACGGATACATACTTTATGGCGTACAAGATGAAAACACAAGCCGAAATCCGATCAATTACGCCGCCGTGCCTTCCTCAAGCCCTTAGCACCCAGGGGCACCCAGCTCCTTCGGCGATCCTGGGTCCTCCGGGGATCCTGGCTCCTCTGGTGGTACAGCTTCTTCGCCAGCTGTTGACGGGAAATGCGCCAGTAGTTGGCGAAGTTCGTCCATCGTCTCAAACTTATGTCGTGACTTGTCAGGGCTGACTACAACAATTCTGCCTTCTACAGTCCAACAACTGTTGATGCCGAAGTGCTTGCGAGCTGCAGTAAACGCTAGAAGGCGAGTACGAGTCAGGAACTCCGACACTGTCACACCAGCCCTTCAACAACTTTTTGTTGTCCCACACAAGTTGCCGCTGCTCCATATTGAAGAACCGCACCAGAATGGGTCTGGGCTTAAGCTGCGATTTTCCAAGCCGGTGGCAAACGTGGATGGAGTTACTGATGTTCACATCGGACAACTTCAGATGCGACCGCAGTATGCCCTGAACAGTCATCTGCACCTTTTCTGTAGTGTTCTCCGGGACTCCGTGCAACAGCAACACTTTCCGTCGCATGAAGGTTTCATGTCGGTCCACTGCAGTGTTGAGTGCATCAAGCTGCAACTTCATCTTGTTCAGAGCCTGCCAGACGAAAGACTTTAATTCTGCGACATCAGTGGCCAGTGACACAAGATCTGGATGTGCTGGGTTCAATCCGGTTGTGGCACGCTGCAACTTCTCTTCATATTGGTGCATCCGGCTTGAAAATAGCTGCTCCAGGTCGCCAAGAGAGAAGTTAGCGTTCATGTTTTCAATGGGGTCAAAGTGTAGTGATGAAATCAGTTAAAACTTGCTTGTAGCTCAAAGATAATAATTGATGGTGAGCTTAGGATGGCTTGACACTTAAAAATATTAATAAATCATTAAATTATTTAAGTTTAGTATTTATAATTAAACTTTTAATATAATGTAATAGCAGCACACGGTTTTTAATTGTGACCACTATGCCTACCCACAAAGAAGTTTTAATAGTTGATAGCCAGTTTTGCCATTAAATTCAAAGTTTTTAGAATTTTTACTTTTAGTTATATCTTTTAAATTACAACAATCTTCAATAGTTAGTTTTTTGAATTAGGTATTGTATGACATTTAGGGCAATAAATAAAATAAATAAATAAATAAATAAATAAATGCGGACAACATCACATACATTGTTCTGAACCCAAAGTAAGTTGCTAAAGCACTTGTGTTATGAAATTCAGATACAACGAAGGTACCACAAACACCCAGACCCGAGACAATGTAGAAATGTGAATTTTTACATTGACCCGACCGGGGATCGAACCCGGGACCTCAGAGCTAGCGACACCTTGAAACCGGTGCGTACGCCACTCGACCACGGAGGTCGTCATATCGGGTATTTTACGTTTTTAGTTCCACATTTAAGACAAATAAGGCTATCTATCGTGACTAAGCTATAACCGTATAAGTGATTCGATCACAGGTTAAGCTATGCTTGACGCGGTTGGTCCGTAGATGGGTGACCATCTTTGTCATAACGAGGTTCTCCGTGTTTCGGAAGGCACGTTAAATTGTGGGTCCCGGCTGTTATTCCTACATCTTTGACAGTCGTTACAGGTAGTCAGAAGCTTGAAAAAGTCTGACAGCCAGTCTAACCAAGGGGTATCGTGTTGTCCAGGTAACTGGGTTAAGGAGGTCAGATAGGCAGTCGCTCCTTGTAAAACACTGGTACTTAGCTGAAGCCGGTTGGACTGGTAGCCGACCCCAACATAGTTGGGAAAAGGCTAGGCCAATGATGATTTAAGACAAATAGGGTACCTGTTAGCTTTACATTGACTCAAGGGATGATCAGAGTTACGACAACGTGGACAGAAAACAGTTTTTGTGTTTGAACTAGGCTTTGATATAGCAGATATACTAGTGTTTGGTTTTTTATTAAAATGATAGGAATTATTATTACCATGTTGATTTTTAAAATTAGTTTTAGTGTGACATGAAGTATTATCAGGGTTGTTATTATATTTATTGCATCTATGTTGATTGTAGAATTTAGGTTTATTTGAATTAGATTCATGAAAATTTTGAGAAGGCAAGATCTGGAGCCAAGGTTTCACCTGTAACTCTAGGAGGTTCTGTTCTTTAAATTGCGAAGTTAAAGACTGTATTCTTTCGAAGTTCTTGCAGATTGTTTTTAAGCTGTCAATAGAATTCATTGGTGATGAGTTAGAAGCCAACACACTAGCATAACAAGGTCGAATGTTATGTAGAAGGATCTCTAGTTTTTCTGGTTCCGATATTCCTTTACTAAGCCTGGAGAATAATTCTATCATTTTAGCGAAATAGAATGAGATGGTCTCAGAATCACCTTGAGTGCGCTACGGAATCTCAGACAGAAGTCGATAGTCATAGTCGAACTGACTGAAATCAGCTGCCACCAGTTCCTCCCACGTAGACACAGAGGTTCTGATGCTACGGTACCAATGTAACGCATCACCCGTAAATATTTCCGTGGCGTAAGCTAACAGTTTCGAAGAAGGTATGTTCCTAGCCATGCTGTACTCCTTCACCCTTTGTATAAAGGCCTGAACGCAAGATTTGCCATTATATTTAAGTTTTTGTAAATCATTAATATGCGAACGGTCACAATGTAACGACACGTGTGGTGGATTATCACTAGGTGGAATTTGATGAACAACATCTACTACAGGCTCACAGCTAGTAGGATTAGCAGGTTTATTAATAGTGTCTAATTTTGCTTTTGAAAGTGTAGTAATATGTTTTATTATTGATTTTATTATTTCTGAATATTTAGCATCCGAAACATCAAAACGTTTTATATGGTGATATAGGCGATTGCAAAAAGCTCTAGTACGTTCGAAGAGATTATTGAACTTATCTTCAAGGTTCTTAACGCGTGATAATAGCTCGCTTAGAGATGTGCTAGCACCCGAAATATCAACGTCCGGTTCTATGCCCGATTCACAAATGTCAGAAGTAGGAATAATAGGCGCTAGTTTATTAATTTGTTTACGAAGTTCAAGTACCGTTGACGCAGGTTCCTCGCCTCTAATAAGCACCTCGTACACTAATTCGTTTTTGTTCAGCAAAAATAATTTAATAGGGTAGGTTTCCATGACGCTTAAAGAGCGGAAATTAAGAAAATGAAAACAGAGATAGATTACAAACTACTAGATGGCAATGAAATGGTGTTCTTTACAAGTAAAAGTAACTACGATGCGGTGATGAAAAATGAATAAACCCAAAATAAACGAAATGAGATGAGAAATGAAAATCAGTGAGTGACTGAAAATTAAAATTATAGAACAGAAAAAAGAGGAAGAATAGAAAAAAGTATGCGAACTGTGACGTATAACCACAATTAATAGTATTTAACTATTTAGAAATAGTTAATAAAGTAGCTTTACAATTATTTACAATAATAGTATAAAATTTGCAGTTAATATTAAATTTAGTTCCATTTAATTGTACTCAAAATAATATGAAAAAAATGTATAGTAGATTTCTTCTTTAAAATAATAACCGTTATGTGCTTCAAAGGTAACATATACAATACGCAACAGTTAGCAATGAACATAAAACAGAAGGACAGAAGAGAACACAGACACAGAAATTATAGAGAAAAAAGGAAAAGAGTACAGTAAGTATGATAACGTGAAAGTACGTACCAGTTCGCTGAGTCACCGTCTCGTTCACAATAACGTTGTAGGTAGAAGAATATCTAGCAGCTGACAAAGGTCTAGAATCCAGATGTGATTAGGCAACAGAAACCACGTTTTGGGCGCCACTGCGGTACTTGTGTGAGGTATGCCTGGTAGTTAGGCTTGCCGGCAGGTAGGTAGGTAGGATCCAAATAAAGCACAAATTTTTTAGAACGAATTTGACTTTATTTCGGCCAACTTCTGTTGCCCCAATCACACCCAGATTAGGAGGTCGTAGCAGTAAGTCTGGGAACACTGGCCTGAACCGTGGTGTAGCTCTGGCGACGGCCCTGCTCCTTCCCAGGTACGCCTTAAGTAGTTCCAGACAGGATCCGGTTGGTCTTCCACTCGCCGCGAGGTAGAAGGTCGAAGGCGGGATTTCCGATTCAGATTTGTTTTTAGAACAAATAAGTATTAAGCGACCGGTTGTAACTTGTTTAGAGATGCGCAGGCGCAATAGATACGAGGACCTTTGTGGATCGGACGAAACATTGCTATCTCTATCGGACTTCTCGCGGCGCAGCGCGTAGCTGTGTGCGTGCGTGTAGTACTTTTGTAGCGAGTCATTCATAATGACTGATAACCACTGCATTGTACTAATTTTGTTTAGTAAATGCTTTATTTTTGTTATTTAATTTTCGGAACCGTTGGTGAACACAAAAACCAGTAATGCTTTTTTTGGAAATTATTGTACGATGTCTATATCAGAAGATTTAATGATATTAGGTATCTTAAATCTAAAAATCTAATAAAATAAAACGTGAACGAAAACTTTTCAATACAAACGTACCGTCTTTTGGTATTACCAAAAGACGGTATTTAATTTATCTAGGTTCCTAATAAACTTTTAGTTTAAAACGTTTACTATTACGAAATGCCAGCGAATTGCATTTCGCATATTTTAACACCGCTAACAGCATGTTTTCAACTTATTTTTTCTGTAATTTAATTCTTAATATTTAATAATAATTAGTCGCAGTGTGATGATAAAATACATATTTTTCAATTTGGACCAGTAGTTCCTGAGATTAGCGCGTTCAAACAAACAAACTCTTCAGCTTTATATATTAGGACCTATAGAAGTATAGATAACATTTATGAGCTTAAATATGATAGAAAATACAAAAATTTTGCTAATATAAAGCGCCTTCTCGTTTATAACCACAACAATATCATAACGGGCCGTGCAGCAGAAATCGTAATATTTTAATTTCGCTATAACTTCAGAACCAAACGTCCAATTTTAATTATTCAAAGACCAAATATTATCTACATTAACTGTACATAGTGATGAAATAATTAATTTTGATAAGGATTAATAGCATGAGTAAAATAAACGCGTTTAAATGTAGTCCAAAAAAAATGAAGATTTTTCAATAAAAAAAATGGTTATTGTACCTCACTCGACATAGATAGGTATAGTGTGTCGCAAACTTTTTTGTAGATATTTATAACATCTACAATTACTTAGAACATTTTATGGTTCTATCTTTAATAGTTTAGGCAGGGTACGCAAAATAAGTAACTTTTTTGGTTGATTATTTACACCTTGTGTTCGAAAAACCCTAATATCTTACGGAAGCCTATTTTTGTGCAAAATTAAATATAGCCTATATTACTCGTGGATAATGTAGCTTTCGAATGGTGAAATAATTTTTAAAATCGGTCCAGAAGTTTATGAGCCTATTCAATGAAACAAACAAAGTTTTCCTCTTTATACTATTAGTGTAGATTAAAATTCGGTAAATTTAAAATGATCAAGAGTATGTTTTCGTTATGAAACTTATTTTTTGGTACCTAATAGGTAACAAATATTACGTAAGTAATCCAACCCAAGTTTATTTTTTTTTTGCAATAAGAAAGAGTACCTATTGTTTTACACTATCCCATTTTTCCATTAAATCTTTTTCCAAATATTTCACTCCCACCACATCCATGTATTGGCTAGAGGCCTCCGTCGACTCCGTCCTAACTCGCCTATACCTACGCGATAATCACCTACAGCGAGCGACAACTGTTACCTACTAAGTTCCGTTTAAAATTTTAAAGTAGGTATGCTAGAGGCGGTTTATTTAAATATTATATTAAACAGTACATACATTAATGTTAGGTAATATTTCGTAAGTAAATAGTTAGTTAATAAAAAATATATTTATTACTAGCTTTTCGCCCGCAGCTTCGTCCGCGTCGATGTCGGTTATATCGCGTTTCCAAGAAAGAGAACTCTTCAAAAGTCCGGGATAAAAACTATCCTATGTTCTTTCTCAAGGTCAACTCTATCTCTGTACCAAATTTCATTAAAATCAGTTCGGTGGTTTAGACGTGAAGGCGTAACAGCCAGACAGACAGAGTTACTTTCGCATTTATAATATTAGGTATAGTAGGGAATATTAGTGTAGGGATTAAAACGTTTTTTTTTTCATACCTACTTTGTTAAAATTTTACTTTGCTTGTAGGTACGTACTACGTAGTAGGTACTGTGCCAAATTTCATTAAAATCAGTTCTTCGTCTTCTTAAAGTGCTTACAGATATAACAGATTTTTTTCTTTCTTTTTTGTTAAAAAGCTACTCCCGCACTAAGGAATTTAATCCATGTGTTGCGGGGCTTTCACAAACATACAATTCACATGCACAAAGACACCTAGCCTCAGAACAAGCATTCGTGAATCACACAAACGCTTGTCCTACACGGGGATCAAACCCGCGATACGTCGCGCCCAGTGGTTTAGGCGGGATGACCTCAACCGCTCGGCTATCCGTGTAGTCAAATTGAATGAAAGTGTCAAAAAACCTTGACAAATATATATTTTTGCTATTTAGTCTTGAAACCATAATTTCAAATTCAAATGCTACAACAAATACATTATAACACTCAAATTTAAAGTAAAGGAGAAATCCAATTAACATTGACAGAGTAGGTATTAATCTAGGCGCGCTATACCAGAGTAAAGCAGACAAAAAGTAAACAAAACCTATGTGCTTGCCCTCGCTCTACCCCATCCAAATTATTAAATTTATTTAACTATTAATTTTAATAATCACTTATTACGTCGTCGTCAAAAATGAATACTTTATTTAACTATAAACAACAAAACAATCTTTTACATCGGTAAACTACCTAATAGTTATAATGTCGAACCCATAGAAATCTAAATAACAAGGTAATAGAAGTGCCAACGCCGCGTGACCTTGTCGCCACACTGGTGTCTTGGACGACACCAGCGCGCGAACTTACGCTCAGTCGCTCGCGGAACGTCGTCACAGCAAGAACCACTAAAAATGGTGTTTTGCGGCGTTTCTCAGGCTGGAAATTCATCTGCATCGTGTAATAACATAAATAAAGAAATAACATTTTATCGGTAAGTAAATTATTGCAGTAATATTGATGTTATTGCAAAATTAAAGTTCAAAACATAACCTTCATTATAAACCATATTTATATCGCACCATTCTGCAACAATTTCATTCTTTACTAATCATTGCCTCTGCAGTAAGAGACTTACAGAAATGCACCGTTGTAAAAAGAGAAATGTATAACGAAAAATAATATTTATCAATGCGATCGTGTTTGTAGTGGTACGGCCGCACAAAACTGTCGGAAATAGTGATGTGGTTAAGTGCGGACAAATTATCCAAAATGAACATTGTATACGAAAAGTAACAATTTTAATAGTCGTTTGTTTTTGTGAACATATTATTGAATATATTTTTATTTCAGAATCCCGCAGGATGCAAATAAATACAAAAGACAAGTAGATGACTACCACGGGTAAACGAAATTGGTACCCTATAACTTAGGCCGAATATACACTATGAAATTAGTTGCATGCTTGATAACTTGCCGCCCGCCGCCGCCCGCGCCCCTCTCCATTTTTACGGCTCGGACCGCGCTCGCAACTGAATGTTTCAAAAAGTACGCCATGCGCTATAGCATAGCATTGAATAAAAATTGCAATTTAAATTTATCCAAATCTCATAAATACTTATTTTTTATTATGAACGTTTACTAGTCATTCGATACATGAACTGGGCTGCTTTTGTAAGACGACTAAAAAGTCACCGTATAAACCAAACCTACCTAGGTACCAAGTATTTCCTAATAATATTTTTTTTGTCAACCGACAATTAGCGATTTTTTTTTTGTAAGTAGGTACATATTATAATGTAATCCATAGAAGAATACAACAAAAAACATTGTCACTCATAATTTCGTCTTTCATTATATTTCGGATCCGTAGTCAATCCCTAGTGTAGTTTACGTAATCACTACAACTAATGCAAAAAAAGCAATGACTGTGTGAGTTAGTGAATCCATACAACGACAAAGTCAATCTTATTGCATTAGACGTACGGCCTAGTGTTGTTTGCTTGGTCTTCTCGATGTTAATGTTTGCGTGATTGCGTAGTTATTTGCTGTGAATGTGTTGAAGCCCCGCCCACCGGCGACATGCGTTTCGATAGATCGCCGCGGTGTATGCCATTTCTATTACCTTGTTATTTAGATGTTATTTAGATTTCTATGGTCGAACCCAACGCCAGCGCATGCCACGAGCAGTGCGTACACGCACACAAACATAGCGTGTTGGACGTTGGTGAGACATGCGACAGCGATAATATGGTTCCAGATTTGTGATAAATTTGGTTGTGTTCCGTAATACCAAAAATTATGAATGAAAACTTATTATATGTCCACTTTTTTTTTGATAAATTGCAACTATACTATATAATCTGTGTTCCTATTAAAAGGATATTAAGAATATTAATGTTTTAAGTACAGAAATATTAAGTTGAAAACATGCTGTTAGCGGTGTTAAAATATACGAAATGCAATTCGCTCGCATTTCGTAAATAGTGAATGTTTTAAACTAAAAGTTTAATAGGAACCTAGATAAATACCGTCTGTATCCGAATAACATAACTTTAAGTCGGTGATATGTTCGTAGCGACAATGATTTTGGTATTACGTTTGTATGGAAAAGTATTCGTTCACCGCACCCTTAAGCTAGCTTAAGATATAATACACTGACTCTATATAAAAGTAAAGAAAAAATATTAGTACAATAGGGATGATGACTGGGTATAAAAAGAAAAAATCTCTTTAGTCTCTTAGTTAGATAATTGAAAAGTATGAGACACGTATTTTTTCCTTTTTCAGAAAAACTAGAATTGACAAAGATTATCTGCTTTAGAGTTTAGGAGAGACTTGTGACGTAACGATATGGTAAAATTTATACTCAATCGTAACGTCACGCGTAAGTTTCATTCACTGTAATTTGGTCAATTCATGTTTGCGGGACAAATTAAAAAATACGTATCTATCGTATATAATTGTCATCATCCCTATTCAGTAGTTACAATAAAAAAAAACAAGATCAATGTCACCAATAAAAGCGAAATATGTGTGCATCACTGTATGTAATGGGCTTTAAATAAGGCATATGACATTTCTTTTACTGCTTTGGGTAATTTGTTATAGATTTTCGGCGCCAAACAGAAAACACTTTTATTCTTTAATGTAGTTGAAATGAAACTACTTTTACGGATTTTATCGCGGTTTAATTTTAGATTTTAGTTCCCGACGTTTCGAAACCTTTGCAGGTATCATGGTCACGGGCAGACTGAGATGGCGTTCGTCTTGACAGAAGATGTTGCTCGTTCTACCTTCATATTTTAATTAATTATTTGTGGTCCGACCTACGCAGTATGAGCTCACTGTGTCTTGATGTCTTGCAGCGCTGCTCTTGGGTTTGGCCTTGAGTTTATTTATTATTGGATCCCAAGTAGGTGATATCTTCCAGCCATCTTCTCTATTGAAATTAGGGTGTTTTTTAATCTGAATAGCCTCGCGAAACATCCTAGGTAGGAATTTGGATTCTTTAGCGAGGATCTGTGGTTGGTCAAATCTAATATAATGGCTGGAACCTTCAGCATGTTCGGCGACTGCAGACTTCGTTGAGCGGCGGTGTTTGACGTCAGCTATGTGTTCTTTAACGCGGGTCCCTATGCTTCGTTTGGTTTGACCGATGTAAGAGAGGCCTACCTACATGCGCAAAACCACCTAAACTGTATGGGTTGCCAAAGATACACAAACCAAACGCCCCGCTACGTCCTATTGTAAGCCAAATCGACACACCAACCTACAGATTGGCTCAGCACGTCGCGAAAACACTCTCACCACTCAGAGGCAACACTACAGCGTTTGTGAAGGAACACACGGACAGCTTGTTTTTTAAAAATGTGTGAATTATTCCGAACAAAATTTGCTACTTCAAATATAAAAAGAGATGGCAGAGTCAATATTTTGTGTTCAATGAAAAACGGTTTGCAGCTGTCTGTAACTTTTAAACCGGACATAGCTCTGATACAACGCTTCTGTGACTTAAAGATGATTTATCTGTTTGTGGAATTTCCCCAATGCAAGATTCCGAACCTGAGGACTGAACCAAGCATACCGTGATAGGCCGTGCAGAGCGCTTCTTTAGTTATAACTCGAGAGAGTCTATAGAGGGCATAGGATGTGGAGCTGATTCTCTTATTGCGGTCTTCTGTATGGGCTTTCCAGTTAAGGTTTCTATCAATAGTAATACCTAAAAATTTTGTAGTGTCAGCGTTATTGATAGTTGTTTCTTGGTATGTGATATTAATGTGATCACTGAGATATGTTTTTAAATCTTGAAGTGTGGGCTTTTCAAAATCTAAGTTGGAGGTTATAAAATAAATTAACATTGTATCTACTGTGGGTTCGCCTAAGTCATTAAGAGCTCTTAAGATTTTTTTTTACTGTGTCTAGTAATTGTCTGATTGATATTGCAGATTCTTTTTCAATGTTTTGTATGCTGAATAATGCGTGAAGATGATTGTGAATCAGCTGATGTGAGTTATTGTATCTTTCCGTTATAAGTTCCAAATCAATCAGCCAATCATAGTCCACTGCTGGACATAGGCCTCTCCCAATTTACGCCACAACACCCGGTTTTCCGCCTTCCGCATCCAGTCCCCTCCAGCGACCTTTTTCAGGTCATCGGTCCACCTGGCGGGCGGGCGTCCTACCTTACGGTTGCCGAGCCGCGGTCTCCATTCTAGGACTCGTCTGCTCCAACGGCTATCGGTCCTTCGACAGACATGGCCAGCCCATTGCCACTTCAGCAAGCTAATTCTACGAGCTATGTCGGTTACCTTGGTTCTTTGTCGGATGACCTCATTTCGAATTTTTTTCCTTCAAAGAGACTCCGAGCATAGCTCGCTCCATAGCCCGCTGTGCAACTTTAAATTTGTGGACTAGTCCAACCGTTAATGTCCACGTTTCGGCACCGTAAGTCATAACAGGTAGGACGCACTGGTTGTATGCTTTCGTCTTCAGGCATTGCGGTATAGGCGAAAAAAAGACTCGACGAAGTTTGCTAAACGCTGCCCAGCCCAACTGAATTCTCCGATCAATCTCCCGCTCGAAGTTGTTTCTACCAAGCTTAATGACCTGCCCTAGGTAGATATACTCTTGAACAACTTCGAGCAACGATCCTTCGACATATATCGGTCTCGGCCTGACATGTTCATTGAACATGATCTTGGTTTTATCCAAGTTCATGCCAAGACCGACCAGTCGTGAAGCTTCATTTAGGCCATGCAGCATCTCGCTTAGCTGGTCCAGCGACTCTGCTACTATGACGATGTCATCGGCAAATCGAAGGTGCGAGATGTGCTCACCGTTCACATTTATACCCCGTCCAGTCCAATCCAGAGTTTTGAAGACATCCTCGAGCGCGTTGGTGAACAGCTTTGGGGATATAACATCCCCCTGTCTCACCCCCCGACGCAGCTCGATCGGATTCGTCTTACGGTCATGGAGCTGGACAGTCATGGTGGCGGTGTCATATAAGCATCTCAGCACCTCGATGTAGCGCCAGTCAATACGACATCGTTTGATCGACAACGACCAAAACGTATCACCCTACCTACGTAAGTATTCTACTTGTATTACGTTGATAAACGATCGGGGAATTAGTCAGGCCGTATGGCATTTTGAGATACTCATAATGGCCTTCCGGGGTGACGAAACCAGTGAGGTGTATGGATTTTCGACTGTTTCACTGATTCGAATTTGGTGAAAACGGGATGCCATATCTAAACTGCTGAAGTACGTGTATTGTCCCAGTCGATCAATGTGGTCATTACACGGACGGTATACTACGGGTGTGGTGCAAGTTAACTTAATTACCATCTCGCCGGTAGTAACTGTACTTGTCGCCGTACCGGAAATAAGAAAATCTGAGAAAGCTTGGATAACGGTCATCAAAGAATCACGTAAATTGCCGTGCAAGGGAGTATCAACCATGGCCCGATCTAAATGTTGCACGGCAATAATCCGGCTATCGACTCTACTTTGTCTAATTCGCGTTATGTACTGTCTATCCTTTGTGCGTCCGATTATTATCGATGTATTGATACAGGATTTAGGTACAACGATTAGATCAGCCTCTAAGGATATGTCACTTAATTCGATGGTAACGGTTATGAAAGAGGTCGCTATAATTTAACTAGATGGGGACGAAATGTAATGGCTGCGATGCCTATATTACCGATAGCTTCGGTATCCTTATATATGTATATTTAAGGGTATCGGTCTGTACAAAGGGAAATAACGTAAAAATGTTCGTTTATTGGCATTCTTCTTCACTCTCCGATGAACTCCTGATATATTGTGTTCTGCAGGTGCAAACATGGCCAAAGTTTCAGGTAAAAATATAACAGATTTCCTTTTTTTTTACAATCCGCATGCTACTAAGCATTGGATTAGAGGTAAGAAGCCGATTAAAAATATCCTCATTACAGCTTTCCCTTGAAAATTTCCTCGCATAATCTTGGCGGTAACATCTAAAATGTTTGTTGCGAGCCTCAACTGCTTCCTCGGAAAGCTGTTCGATTGGCAGACTGCGCCTTGGACTAAAAGCTTGAGAATTGTTGGCGTCATAGGGTGCCAATCATATAGGTCCACATAAATGCGAGCAGTTTCTGAAGCAAATTTTTCATATTTTACGGGATCAATTTTGAACCCGCTTGAAATTGCTTCCAATATGACTTTTAGTCTACAAATTAGCTCAAAACTGATGCCAGTTATTTCTGCAGCTAATTTGGGGTCCTCAAAGAACCTTCTGCTGGTATTTCCATCATTAGTATTGCCGAAATTGGATTTCGGCATAGCTATTCGGCATTCCTCTTCCCCCGGACCGCGAAAGTGACTAGTCGTGTGCACGTATATCATTTTATTTCTAAAAAATAATATTAAACTTTAAGTAAAATAAATAACTAAAATCAGCAACAAGTACCAGGCGCGCATAACTGATCAAGATACGGGGAGTTGTGGTGCGACAAGGACAGCAAGTCAAGACAGAGCCGCCATTCACCTGACGTAACTGAAGTCTGTCACTGGTCAACTGACATCTGTCACCGGTCAACTGACATCTGTCATCGGTCAACTGACATCTGTCATCGGTCAACTGACATCGACCAAGTGACATCTGGCATACGTCAACTTTCATCCGTTCGTGTCACCTGTCATCGGAGCAGAAGAAGAGGTGCAACGTTTCGTTCGACGCAGAGCTGAAGTTGATTGAGAAAATCAAAAGTTGAAATTTGTTGCATCCATCACCACGATTGCACGGCCATCTCTCGGTTACCTACTGACCTGAGCCGCAGTGAGCCACTAACAGCAGTTTTCAAGACAACTACAATAAATCAAGTGGCTACTGTCTGCGAGAGCGCCTGACATCGCGGTGGACACGCCCAGATTACGTGTGAGTGAAACCAACTTATATGGACAACTGTCTGTCCTAGCGGTGGTCGTCCATTAAGTTTCCGTCCGCTACTGATCTAACTATAGGTATAATACCTAGTTGAGTAATTAACTTGCCGTCGGTTCCGTTGCAAATAGGCCTACATTACCATGTCTCTGCATAGAACGCCTCCTTCCCAGTCACTGATATCGGATGGAAATTTAACTCAAATACAACAATACTCTTCTGAACCCTCACTTAATCGTACTGCAAGTTGCAGTGAAGTTTATCCTTCGCCCAATGAGAATATCACCCAACGAAACAAACGGCCAAGAGATGAAGAATACTCACCTAATCAATTCTCAGTATTTAAGGACGAGATAAAGGACTTAATTAGCTCGCTTGCAAGTGCCCAAAGTAAAGAACTCGCATCTATCTCCAGCAAATTACACGATTTAACAGAATCAAATGCCAAAATTGACGCGGCTATATCTTTATTAACTGCACAAAATGAGGAGTACCGGAGCAAAATTGCACTTCTTGAAAACCAGGCCCAGAAAGACCAAGAATATATTCACATTTTAGAGGAAAAAGTAGAAGATCTCCAAAGAAGTTCCCGCAAGACCTGCTAAGAAATTAAAAACGTTCCTAAAAAGGCACAGGAAGTCAGGGAGGATCTGATTCAAATGATTACGAACCTGTCTAAAACAATAAACCTTGACATGAACGGCCAAGATATTACCGACATCTTCCGTTTAAAACCCAGAAAAGAGGGTGAGAAAAGACCTACAATTATTGTAGAACTAAGGTCAGCGATTCTTAGATCGAACTTCTTGCGAAAGGTGAAAGAGTTCAATCTTGTAAACAAAACACGATTGCAGGCTAAACATGTAGGCCTTACAAGTGAGGAGAACTCACCTGTCTTTATAGCTGAACAACTCACCTCTAAGGGGGCTCGACTCTTCTTCTTGGCCCGTGATCTGAAGAGGGCTCAAAAATTAAAGTACTGCTGGACATCCATGGGAAAAGTACTAGTTCGGAAAGACGACGCGTCCAAAATTATTCATATACAACATTAGGCCCAAGTTCAACAACTAATGCAAGTAACATGACTAATAATTAGCTTATCTCTTTCACAACTATTCTCATTATATAAATCCGTCCACCGTTAACTTATAATTAAATTCTTAGGAGTAGTTATAAACATCCACTATACATACAAACACATATCACAGTCTACATACAAATCCACACAAACTAACACACCCTCATCACATAAAAATAAACATCTACTACATATCTTAAATACACAATACCATAAATACCCAAACAAAGTAAAACACACACAAGACCTAAACTTACAATCTTTCTTGCCCTTTATTACCCTAATCGTAAGATTACATAAATATATTTCTATTTTAAATATACAACGGGCCACACACTTTTTAGCTGATATCTTTTTTATGATGAATTTATCTTTATATTTCTATATTCAACAAGATATGATATTCCATTGTATGAAAAATCTAATTACCTACACTATTAGCAACGACAAGAGTTCTTTACAATTTTTTAATAATGGATAACTTTAATATACTTAAGGAAATTGATCATATAAAACCCTCAGACTCACTTAAATGCAGTATACATGAAATAAAAACTAATAATTCTACATACAATTTAATTACCTTAACACAAAACATTAGAAGTGTATATAAGAACTTTAATGACCTGCAACTCACTCTGGCACAACTAAAATGTGAAATAGACGTTTTAATACTTACAGAATGTTGGCTAAACCCTAACAAAAACATACCGCAATTATTGAATTATTCAGCATATCAATCAAAACTACACATTAACCAAAGTAACGGGGTAGTAGCTTACACCAAAAATAGTTTACCAGTAAAATTTAAAGAACTTAACTTAGTAAATGCTACCGGACTCGAAATACAAATAGCGAACTACACCATACTAGGTATTTATCGGTCCCCATCATTCCCAAATGTAGGAAATTTTATTACATCCCTCAATAATCACCTTGAAAATATTAATCCACGTAGAAATGTCATGATTTTAGGTGACATCAACATAGATTTAATAATCTCACCTACTGAAAGTCAACAAAGAAATAATAGACTAAGTTACTTAAATACCTTATCGCTGTATGGCCTATTATCGTCACATAACTTACCTACGAGGGGGATGGCTGCCTTGACCATGTCTTTCTAAGTCTTGAACACCAAAATAACACGGCTCTTACCGCGGTCTTAAATACAACGGTGACAGACCACTGCCTTATAATGGTATGTATTGCAAATAAGTATAGACATACAACATCTAAAAGGCTCAAGACTGTAGTCAACTACGAAAATGCTCATAAAAGGCTAATAAATACTGACACATCATTCTTTAACATTTTCAAAGATCCCGACACTTACGCATTTGCACTTATAGAAATGGTCAAGTCAGCCTTACTATCCAATACCAAACATAATACCGTCACTAACAGTAGCAGAACTATAAAACCTTGGATAACCAAAGGTGCAGTGTTTAGGTTAAGAAATACTATTTATCTAAAATTAAAGTCTAACCCTCATAATCAAAATTTGAAAATAACATATAAAAGATATAGGACCTTCTGTGGTAATCTCATAAAGAAATTAAAAAATAAGTACAACAGGGACAAGATTACAGCCTCTGCTGAAAACCCTCGTGCACTCTGGTCAACCATTAACGAGATCACGCACTACAAACCACCTAAGATCACAAATGCTGAACTACTTAAGGTCAAACCATGCCCCCAATCCTCAGTTAATTATATAAATAGATACTTTGTCAACATCGGCCAAGCACTAGCTCAAAATATCTTAAATAATCATGTTCCATCTGAACCCTGTAACTTAGGTAAGCACAACCTGACCTCTTTTGTTCTCCTAGATACCTATCCTGAGGAAGTTGAAAGTATCTTGATGGCCCTTGACTCTGGAAGTGCACCAGGATGGGATGGAATCCCTACCCATTTCCTAAAACTAGCTAAGGAGATCTTAGTCCCCTTGATCTGTAAACTAGCCAACCTATGTTTTAGTACTGGTATCTTTCCTTACCTTCTAAAGCGTTCCGTTGTTACCCCTATGTTTAAGGCCGGGGATAGAGACGACGTTAACAACTACAGGCCCATCTCTGTGTTGACTTCCATTTCTAAAATCATTGAGAAACTCTTGAACTCAAGGATAGTTAATTATTAAAACAAGTACGGGATTCTTTCTACCTCCCAATATGGATTTAGAAAGGAAATGTCAACACAGGATGCTACCATGGAGCTAACCGCCGAGATCACAAAGAAGGTTGATGGGGTCAATAAATGTCTGGTTGTGTTTATTGACCTTAAAAAAGCCTTTGACACCGTCTCTATCCCTTTACTTATACACAGGCTGGAGAGCATTGGATTCCGTGGCTCGGCTCTCTCCGTTCTCATTAGCTACCTTCAGAATAGGAAACAGGGGGTAAAAATTGATAATTACCTTAGCGAGGAGGAAAGTGTAAAGTTTGGCATCCCGCAGGGCAGTTTCCTCGGTCCAACGCTCTTTCTGATATACATTAATGATCTCTGTAACCTCGGAGGCGTCGGGGGGAGGATTCTGTCTTATGCGGATGACACCGCTATTATTTTTTCTGCTAAGACATGGGATAGGGTTAGGATGGCGGCAGAGAGAGGACCGGCTAGAATTAGTCTCTGGCTTACTGAAAGGTTTCTTACGTTAAAAACTCAGAAAACAAACTATGTGTGCTTTGCTCCAAACAAAAATTCGCAACCCCCATCTGACTTTGAAATTAAAATCCACTCCTGTCGTCTTTCTTTCCCTAGCACCTGCAGATGCCCGGTAATTCAGAAGGTTGGCTGTGTGATGTACCTTGGAATTCTTGTGGATCAAAGGTTAAGTTAGAACCCACACCTTGAACTTACCATGAAGAGGGTGAGAAAGCTCATTTGGGTTTTTAAATCTTTAAGACAGGTGATGAGTACTGAGCTATTGAATAAAATATATATTGCCATAGCTCAATCGATAATTATATCTCGGTATGGGGAGGGGCTGCTAAAACACATTTTATAGACTTAGAGAGGGCTCAAAGATCATTGCTCAAAGTCATGTACTTCAAGCCGTCTAGGTTTTCTACAGAAACATTATACGCAATCTCAAAGCTGCTCTCTGTCAGAAAACTTTATATCTTACACATGACACTTAATCATCATAAAGCATTACCTTTCGACCAGAGGAAACTTAAAAAACGACGGTGCGATATAGTAGCCCCCACGTACCACGCACGTACAGTAGGTATTTGCTAGCAGGCAAAATGTAGCTCAAGCCCCTCGTGTTTATAACAAACTAAACCGTATCCTAAATATATATCCTATGCAACTCTTTAAGTGTAAGACAGTTCTAACAGAATGGCTTTACCCACGCAAATATGACGACGTAGAAAATATCCTGACTACATTAACTTGAATACCATCATCTCCTCACCATTTCATATACCTCCCACATGTACACACATATGTATATCTCTCTCATACACACACACTTACATACACACACATACATACACACATACATACACACGCACACACCCTCTCATACACACACACACACTTACACTACACATATATCAGAACATATTTTTTGTTTTTCTTTATTCTAATGATATTCTAGAAAAGGTTAATATAATCAAGTTAAACTGTTTGTAAATCTTCTATGTAAACATATGGAAGAGCGAGGTTCCCAATACAAGTATCTGCTGATTACTTTCTGAGAAGCCCCGGTAATTTATTTGTTAAGATTTACTGAAATAAACATTTTTTTTTTTCTATTATTAGACCGGTTTCATTGCGAAACCTTCTTTGAATCTCTTTCTTGGTTTGGCCTTCTAAGTCTTTCTCCTCCTTTGATTTCCTTTCCCTGTATTTTTGCACTGGCAGCTTATAGGCTACATGTAGGATACATTCAAATGTTCATGTGCAGTATGCACTACTTTAGAATAGATTTATCAAGACCAAAATGAAAATCAAAAAGTTTTTATTTTAAATGGGCCGTTTCTCAGGCACTTTTAAAACGTTACATTACTGACTCTAGTTGCACGGTTCCACAGTGTCATTCTTATGGAGAAGAACCGGCAAGAAACTCCATAAGTTACTCTTTTCAAAATAAAATATTACAGTAGCATTTTACATTATAATGAATGTCTGCAAAAACAGCGTAAATTAGCAAAACAAGTATCAAATAGCAAAATGTTAATGATTTTCTATAAAAACTGACATCCAGAGAAGAGAAAACCTTACAATGAAGTAAGTTTTGCTGAGGTTTACTCTGTTGATACATATACAAAGCATATTTCACAAAAAAAAAGCCAGACCGAGTCTGAATTAAGGAATTTACGAACAATTTTGAAGGTAGATCAAAAAAAAGCTAGCAAAGTAGATGCGTTGGAAACACAAATCAAAGATTAATTAAAATCGAATGAACTTTTAAGTGCCCGTCTTACTATGGAAAAATCAAGCCGGGACAATATTGAGGGATTGGAAGCACCTAAGGGCCAAATAACGTCTTCATTTAAAACATTTGTTGACATTCTTCAACAAAATCAAAAGAGGGTAGCTAACAATCCTACCAACAATATGATTCCATTCAAAGAATGTGTGGCCACAAAACCCACAAGTTCAGTTTCGGAAGATAAAACACCACAATCAGTTACTAAAGTAAATGAAATGTATACTAACTTAATTGAAGTAACTGATGAAGATAGGAAAAGTCCAAATGGAGAAGAAAACTGAACAGTTGTTACCAAGAAGAAAAGCCGATATTCTAATAAAGGTGTGAAAAGAGGAGGAAATTCTACGATAATTGAAATTCAAGGTATAGAGAAACAGAAACATATACATATCTGGCGTCTGTATGAAGAGACAAAAGAAGAAAACTTGGAAGTTCACGAAAGAAACATATGTGGCTTGGAAGCACCTGTAAAAGTAGGACGAATACAGCATAAAACGGAGGGGGATTATGCATCCTTTATAGTAGGAGTTCCAGAGAGTAAATACAATATGTTATGTCAAACTAAAAGTTGGCCACTAACTGTGAAGTTCCGTGAATGGGTTTGGTTTCGTACACCATTTCAAAAAACGAAAATCGCGGAATAAACCGCGGAATAAATATTATCAGGAGGTAAAAGGTCTACGAACGAAATTAGAGGAGTTTTATGTCGGAATATCAAGTCATAATTCAGATCTATTTGCTATCACGGAAACTGGCCTAAACGAGTCAATATGTGATACGGATTTAGTTCTTCCAGGGTTCACTATCTTGCGATGTGACCGAGCGGATGGGAGAAAACAAGGCGGCGCGTGCCTCGTGGCCACACCGCGTATCGAGCTGCGCCAGGTACATATACCCGGCGATATTAACATTGATAACCATATTTTTGAAGTAGTTGGTGCCACTCATAGAAATCTAAATATTTAGATTTCTATGGTGCCACTGTTTATTTGCGTAACAGGTTTTCATTTTGTATCTGTGTAGTTTATATTCCACCTAATAGCAGTGATAATGAATATGAGTTATTATTTAGAATAATTGAACAGTATTGTAATAAGTATCGTGAAGTGGTAGTGACGGGCGATTTTAATTTATATTCGTGTTATTCAAACATTACTTCATACTATGAATTTTATGTTACCTATTGTGGGTTCACCCAGAGCAACAGAATAGTTTATTGCAATGACCGATATTTGGACCTAGTATTGAGTACATTTAACGAGGGGGAGTGTGTGAGTGTACGTGCCGCTCGTGCCGGTGGACGCATATCACCCGCCGCTAGAGGTGTCTGTTAGCCCATGTTTAGATGCAAATACTCACTTAGAGTCAAATCTGACCACATCATCATCGGATACGCGCACACAGGTCAGTTGGAATTTTAGTAAAGCCGATTTTTTTAGGTTAGATTCGGAAATCCGCGCGAGCGAGCGTACAGATCTGACGTATTGCTGTTTTTCTCTTCAAATAATAAATATAAATCAATAAAATAAATAAAAATGCGGACATCATCACATACATTGTTCTGAACCCAAAGTAAGTTGCTAAAGCACTTGTGTTATGGAATTCAGATACAACGAAGGTACCACAAACACTCAGACCCGAAACAATGTAGAAATGTGATATTTTACATTCACCCGACCGGGGATCGAACCCGGCACTTCAGAGCTAGCGACACCTTGAAACCGGTGCTTACGCCACTCGACCACGGATGTCGTCGATAAAATAAATCGCTAAGTCATTTTAAACTATTATACACCTCATTAAGATTTTTCCGTAAAAAATCGGGAGTGAAATAAACCCAACAAAAATCCTGAGCTCCGGCCATCAAATAGGTAACCGCTCTTCACCCCCTCGAGTAAAAGAGACAGGTGATATTAATTGCACCTTTCAAACGCATCAGCGCACACGCACGATCCACGTGAGTCATTATTTACGCAGATCTACGATGAGATTACTGCGCTCACCGAGTGGAAGTGACATCCGCACGGGACTTGGAGGTTCTCATCCGAACTTGTCAAATGCGCTTATCGATACTACGCCCCAGATTACTCACCGTAGTAAACGGAAGCTACCAGATAATAATGATGTGCTTAGGCCCGTATTAATAAACCATTCTCAATCGTGATCTCAAGACCGGTATCAGTTGATACCGGTCTTGAGATGCGATCGGCATCTTGAGATCGTCGCTAATTAATAAACCGACATCAGATACCGATCTTGAGCTCTTATCTTTGAAATCCTGATCTCAAGATATGCTACGTCACAGAATTACTTTTTTTTTGTGTTTAGTAATTGCTTCGCAGATGTACAATGTTCAACTCTTTATGTTATTTTTTATTTTTATTTAAATCGTTAATTAAAATTTTATAAAATGTAGTTACATGTTTATAATATATACATTTTACTTTTTTAAACTATAAAAAAAGCATTATCTATTTAAAAAGTATTGAATTTTACAAGTCAACAAAACGAATATCCCTGCAATTGCGCGTCACCTTATATAATCTGTGCTTGTTGACTGTTCAATATCAGGGTCTATCAACTCCTTCCGAAGAACATTATGTGGGCAGGCGGGAAGATTAAAGAGAGACAACAACATCGGGGTAAAAGAGATGAAAATATGCGTTTACAGAATGCTGCCACTGTAAATATAATTTCGTATGCTTCATCCTATTAAGCTTATTACTTGATTTTTAAAGTAAATTTCTTGAAAATAATTTTTACTATTATTCTGATGCCAACCATATTTTTTTATTTAAAAATATGACATATTTAATTGATTACTAGATAATGAAATTAAAAAAACGACAGGGTTAGTGTGTGGCAGCACTAATCTCTGCACCTCATTGAACTCATATTGATTTTGACGTTAACATTCACATTTCACAGTATACTTCATCATCATTCCCCTGCCCTTATCCCAATTATTTTATTTGTCGGGTCGGCGCAACATGTCATCTTCCTTCATACCTTCCTATAGGCCGTCATCTCACAAGAAACACTCTTTACAGCCATATCGTCTTTCACACAATCCATCCATCGTTTTTTTGGTCGTCCTCTTCCCCTATATCCATCCACATCCATGCTTAACGCCTTCCTTACCACATGATTTTTATTCCTCCGCATAACATGCCCATACCACGACAGCCGGTTACCACGTAGTTTCTCTGTAACCGGTGCCACTTTCAAACTTCCCCTTATATACTCATTTCTTACTCTATCCGCTCTCGTAACACCACACATTCCTCTTAACATTCTCATCTCTGCTGCATGCAATTGTCTTTCATTCATCCTTTTTGTCGCCCAGCACTCTGATTCATTTAAGACAGCAGGTCTGACAATGGTCTTATAGATCTGTCCCTTAAATTTAAGGGGAATGTGGGGGTCACAAATCGTTCCCGTTACCTGCTGCCATTTCATCAATCCTGCGTTAATTCGGTGCTTAACCGCCCGATCTTTTTCGCCATCGCTTTGAATGAATGAACCAAGATACCGGAAATCGGAGCAGACTGGAAGGCGCACACCTTCAAGCTTTATAGCTTCAGGACTGGAGAGACCGCCGAAATCGCAGAACATGTATTCTGTCTTGGTTTTGCTGATTTTCAAGCCAACACTCTCCAGCTTCTGTTGCCACACCTCCAATCTGCTCTGGATCTCGGGTCCACTTTTCCCAACCAGAACAATGTCATCGGCAAACAGCATGCACCAGGGTGCCTCTTCCTGTATGTCTGCCGTAAGGGCATCCATAATCAGCAGGCAGAAGTAAGGGCTTAATGCCGACCTTTGGTGCAAGCCCACTGCCACACTGAACTGGTCGGAGTTGCCAGCAGATAATCGGACGTATGTACAGAAGTGCCTGTAAATAGCACGAATTAACTCCACATACTTTCCAGGCACACCTCTCTCTTTCATAGCCCACCATAACACTTCACGAGGCACCCTATAATAAGCTTTCTCGAGGTCAATGAATACCATGTGCAAGTTCTTGTGCGCACGTCTGTACTTCTCGCACAGTTGGCGAACACAGTGTACTTGTGCACATAAAATCCCGCCCAAGCTTCTACTCTCTAGTCCTCGTGGATGGAATATAGATGGCGCTGGCCGGTAAGGAAAAATTTGTTCATAACAAACATTTTGGTTGGTGTTATTTAAGTTACATACTTTTAAACAGAAATGAAAAAAAAAATGTAATGATAAAAAAGTGAGGAGCTCGTGGCTAAGCTATCACCGCATAAGTGAGTCGATCACAGGTTAAGCTATGCTTGACGCGGTTGGTCCGTAGATAGGTGACCATCTTTGTCATAACGAGTTCTTCCGTGTTTCGGAAGGCACGTTAAATTGTGGGTCCCGGCTGTTATTCCTACATCTTTGACAGTCGTTACAGGTAGTCAGAAGCTTGAAAAAGTCTGACAGCCAGTCTAACCAAGGGGTATCGTGTTGCCCAGGTAACTGGGTTGAGGAGGTCAGATAGGCAGTCGCTCCTTGTAAAACACTGGTACTTAGCTGAAACCGGTTGGACTGGTAGCCGACGCCAACATAGTTGGGAAAAGGCTAGGCCGATGATGACTTTTAAACTTAAATACTTAAAATGGAATCAAAAAAACATGCATTTAGTTCAACAGAACGAAAAGAGTTTTTAGAAATACTACAATTCTCAATTCTCAATTCCTTATTGCGTACCATAATGTATACAGGTTGTTGATATCTAGATATTTAGTCACATAATTAGTTTAGTTTAACATAATTAGTAGGAGAGAGGAGGAAGAGCACTGAGGGTTAGTATGTAATTAAATTAGTTCGTTATTCCGAGTTTTTTTTCCATTTTATTTATTATTATTTATTTTGTTTATTAATTTGATATCTTAGGTTTGTTAATCGGACGGTATGCTTTTTTTATGTGTGTAATAATAAATTATCTTATCTTGGAAAGCTTTTATTTATCATTTAGGTATTCGTTTATGCTATAGTAACATTTACCTTTAAGGAAATCTTTTAATTTATTGATAAAAGTGGTACTTTTATTTACTTTTTTTATTTTTGCCGATAGTTTGTTATATAATTTTATGGACATGACAAAAGTACTATTAGAATGCATTTTTAAACGTGACGTTGGTAGATTCAGTCTATTTTTATGTCTTAATGACATATTTATTTGTATGTCCTCTCTTTTTGAGAAGAATTCTGGGTACATACGCACGAACAATGATATTCTAATAAACAGATATGTTACACCCATACAAAACAACCGAAAAAAGTGTTCCGCGCAGCAGCGGCAGCTCACATGTCAAAATTATACGAAAGGGATAGCTTGATAAAACCAATAAGAAAGAAAGAGACAATTAGTGTTGTCAAATACGCTTGAATACAAACAAACATTATTCTGGCGACCAATCACCGCATCCTGGCGTCATAGACTAACAAATTTAACAAGACAGAAGGTACAAACCGCGTGTATTAAATATGTATGTACGGTTTGTGCCTATAACAACTAAGCAACACTACTAAAGATAGGTAGGGAAGAAATGAAACACGATGTAAAAGTAAAAATATTTAATTTGTAAAAAAAAAATCTTCAAATAGATTCAATTTATTCCTTTTCTGCCTTTTAGAGAGTTTTTTTTTATTTCGGGATTATTTTTATGAGCGGAATGAAGGCGAACAGTTGTGTATTTATGTATAATGGTTTTAATTAAATGGATGCGATGATTAAAAGCAGGTGCTTGGTGTTTATTTATTTATTTATTTATTTACTTATATGGATCACCAACAAAGAATACACCTTACATGCTATACAAGAGAAAAAGAAGTTTCAGGGTTCTTGTGCTTCCTTAATTACAGGTGACCACATCATGCATAATAAGCCTTGTGAGCTTAAATAAAGAAAAAAACGTGGTAACACATACAAAAGATCACAATTAAAATAAAAATCGAATTAAAAACAAACATTAGAAATTAAAAAAATAATAATAATATATATATACTGTTGATATGATAGGTAAGGAGGTACGTCAATAAGTCAATAAAAAAAAATGGTTGACAATAATTCAGTTTTAATTCAATTGTTCAGTTATTAGTTTTCTGAATACATTTATAGAATTATAAAAGATGTCTATGTCTTTCGAAGCGACTGTCACGGTGTTGTACTGGTAAGCTAATCTCACTGTAGGAGAATGTTTCCCTAAGTTGGTACGGAATTGTGGAGCTTTAAGCAACGAGCATGAATAGCGAGGAAGTCTAGAAGGGACATTGATGTTGATGTTGCTAAGGAGTTCTGGACAGTCAATGTGGTTATTCAGCAGCTTATATAAAAAGACAAGATCAGAAATCGTGCGGCGACTTTTAAGTGTTTTGAGTTGAAATTTTTTTAGCCTGTTAATATAAGATCTGGAAGTATTTCGTGGTCTGAATCTAAAAGCCAGATTTTTGACAAGCCTTTTTTGTATTTTTTCTATTCTATCTTCATGGATCTCATACACCGGATTCCAAGCCGTACTACAATATTCTAACTGACTACGAACATAACAATTATATAAGAGAATAGTTGTTGATGGCTTTTTAAACAGTTTAGTAGTTCGTAGGACAAATCCGAGAGCCCGATACGTTTTACTAAGCATATGGTCAAAGTGATTCACAAAACGTAACTGACTATCTAAATGTACGCCTAAATCTCTAATTACGGTGACTTCGTTTACTGAGTGCCCCGAAATATTGTAAGCAGAGTCGATTTTTTTCTTTTTACGAGTAAATTTAATGTGATAACATTTGCTACAGTTAAGGCTCATTTTATTGGCTGTACACCATTCGCTAAGGCTATCAATGTCTGATTGTAATAAATGTGTATCATTATCGCTAGAAACTATACGGGTCAACTTAAGATCATCCGCGAAAAGATACGGTTTGGAGTGTTTGAAGATATCAACTATGTCGTTTATGAAGATGTTGAAGAATAGTGGTCCTAGGTTTGAACCTTGAGGAACACCAGATGTTGCATAGTATGCGTTAGATACCTGTCCATCTACGACAACAAACGACGGCCTAGCATCAAGGTACGATTTACACCATAATAGAGTGTTTCCAGTAATACCCAGTAACTTAAGTTTTTTAATTAAAATAAGGTGGTTGACTTTATCAAAGGCCCTCGAAAAATCAGTATATACTGCATCCACTTGTAGGCCCTTATCAACTGCAGCTGTTAAATTAGAAATATATGTAACCAAGTTAGTGTTAGTAGAACGTTTAGCAATGAAACCGTGCTGACTTGTCGATAGATAATTTTTAACATGATTATAATATATTGGATACACCAAGGTCTCGAAGACCTTTGACACAGTGGAAAGAATTGAAATGGGGCGGTAATTAGAGACAAGTTCCCGTTTGCCACTCTTATAAATGGGAACAATCTTAGCATGTTTCCATGCGTCAGGAAACACTCCCGTCGTAAGTGACATATTGTAGATTTTGGCTAAGGGGAACCCAAGACTTGGAGCACAACGTGACCAAAAATATGGTGGAATATTATCAGGTCCTACACCTTTTGAAATGTCGAGCCGTGATAGCTTTTTAACTACAGCCTCAGGAGATATGGAGAAATCACTGATGTCATTGATTACTGGTGAGATGTGATCAACCCTAACGTCATGGTTCGTACCCGACATGTCAAATACCGAAGAAAACTGCTCAGCAAATAAATTTGAAACACCTTTGGTATCTTTAGCAATTTTCGAACCTAAAAACATTTCACTTGGGTAAGAGTTTTTGTCTTTACGAAGACTTTTTATGTGAGTCCAAAAGAATTTTGGGTGGATTTTAATTCTGTTCTCTATATCCTCTATATATTGATTGTAGCAACACCGCATTAATAGTTTGCATTCATTTTTCAAATATTTGAATTCGATTAAGTCCAACGGGTTATTGTATTTTTTAACTTTATTACGAATTGTCAGTTTACGTTTTAATGTCTTTTTTAAATAATTAGAATACCAGGGTGGATATTTACCCTTACAGTAACTTATTTCAGGTACATGATTTGTTATAATTTCTTTGATAAAAGTGTAGAATTTTTCTACAGTAGAGTTTACGTCCACACAGGTTAAAAATTCAGTATTCCAATCTACTTTATTGAGACACGAAATTATGGCTTCATAATCGCCCTTGTGGTAACTTAGTTTTTTTATATGACTAAACTTATTTTTTATTAATTTCGGCAGCACTAGGCAAAATTCTATAGCGGGGTGAAATTTATCTATCGCCCTAATAGGCGTACAACAGTTGTTAACGTTTATTTGCTCGCAATCAGAAATTAACAAATCAAGGATCTTGTTTTGTGAATTTCTAACGCTGTTGTATTGATTTAGATTATGTAGGGACATGAAATCGAATAAAGCGTTTTTTAAGGAACCAGAACTAACAGGTGATGGTACTAAGCACTGATTAGTATCATTATCTATCCAGTCGATACTGCTCAAGTTGAAATCCCCCACCAATAATGTGGGACTCTCACTATTTTTGTGTATGACAGAGCTGCAATTCTCTAGGAAGCCTTCAAAAATGTCACTTTGTACTGGTGGAGGAAGGTAAACACCGCATAATTTAAGGTAATTACGATTGTTATTTGATCCAAAAGCGATCTTTATCCAAAGATCTTCCAGATTGCTCTCCCACTCATGCATACGAATGGAATTAAATCTGTTAGATATGGCTATTAACACCCCCCCACCCATTTTCTTATAATTACTGTGACTGGACGACTCACGATCCCTTCTGTATACCCTATAATTGTCATCAAACATTTCAGAGTCATATATACCGCTGCACAACCAAGTCTCAGTAAAAACATAGACATCATAATCGTTATTAAGTAAATGTTGACGTACCTCTGCTAACGTGCTTCGAAGGCCTCTCATGTTTTGGTAGTAACATGAAATTGAAGAAGTGAATCTTGAAGTCTAGATATTCATATCTTTGTAATTTACAATAAAAAGAAAAAATAAACAAATTAAACAAGTGAACTAAGTTTATCAGTGCCACTAATCAGTACAGTTTCAGAAGTTTCATCCTTTTTTATAAACACTTTTCCATAGCGAACCCATACGAACTTGTAACACAGTTCTTTAGCCCTAATACGTGTCGCTGCATGAAGTGCCTTATTTTCCGGGGACAAGTGTTCGACGACGTAAATTGGTTCTGGTTTGTCAACAGCTATACCAAGGTGTGAGGTGTTGAGTTTTGCTTTCGAGTTATTCTTATTAAATTCAATGCTTGCCGCTAGGAAGGAATCTCTCATTCGTGGATTATTGAATTTGACGAGGATCGACCTTGGTCTCACGTTCTGAGTATCCCTCTTTGCAGTCCTTGTGCATAGCTGGATATCGGTGTCTTTGACTTCGCATTTTATAATTTTTCCGAGTTGGAGCACGGTGTTCACAACGTTCTCTGTGCGATGTTCAGGCACACATTGTATTTCAATATTGTTGGAGCGTGCGTGCTGTTCCAGTATATTCATGCGCTTAGTAACTTCAGTAAGAGACTTTTGAAGCCCAGCAGAATCATTTTGTAATTTTAGTATTTCCGCGGACTTTACTTCGATAGTTTTCTTCATTTCCTCAAATTTTGTGTTGAAAAAAGACAGGGACACTTTAAATTCAGCCACAATGTCGTTGATTCTCGCACATTGTTCATTTACAAGAACAGTTATTGAGTCTTTAATGGCACGATTTATTTCATCCCTGATGATTGCTCTAAGAGAACTGCTGCCAATATTTGGTAATACATCCTCAGTGTCGCTGTCAGAATTTTGACTATTCGGTGACAATTTGCTGCAGGTTTCAATATCCTTATTCATAGTAATTTTAGGTGGAGAAGCCTTTCGGTTTGTAGTTCTTTCAAGTCTTGTCTGTCTAATCGGTTTCTTAGTTTTCACTTCTTGAGTTTTTTTTGCTGTCGACATTTTTAATATTATAATTTTTTTTATTACTTGCGAACGGAAGTTAACCCAGTATTTAAAAAAAATTGTCTTTAAATTATGAAAAAAAAAACGGAAATATGGAACACGAACTTCAAAAACGCACATTTAATGTCAACAGTGTTTTTGCGAAAATCATTCGTTTTATTGTCAACTGCTCCGCTGCATACAATTGTCACGGTTGCGTCGTACGCATAACCGTGAAACTCCCGTGCACTGCAACGGATTGACCACGCACAATAATAAGTCACAAAGATGGCTTCTATGAATTAGCACTTTTTATGTAGCTTTTATTGGAGTTGTTTGTAGTTGTTAGATATTGTTAATATTTGATAACACTTCACTTGAGTACATTTATGCTTTGTATGAGTTTTTTTGGATGAATTGCACTTAATTATATTTTTAAATGTTTTTCTAAACAGAACAGAGATATAGATAAAGTTACACGTTTGAGGTGCGTTTACAGAAAATTGTTTGGAATGTTCTAAAGTGATTCAAAAATATTGGAATTTAAAAAAGTTTTCAGAATATGACATTTTAGTGTCTCAATGTGGTGATTACAATTACTGATTTTAAGCATACTGAAAACAAGTTTTGTGATGCATAGCATAAACCTCCCATGTCTCTGATGGTGACCAATTTATGAAACCACAATTTTTCATCGGTATATAAGGCATCAACACAGATTTCACACTTAATCATTTTTGTTAATTTTCGTGCAATCCAGCCAGAAATGTAACCTGTTATTTGTTTAATTGATTCTGAGCAATTTTCAGTATCCAACATTTCAGAAAGAATACTTATGTTGTTATCACAATTTTTGTCACTAGATGTAGGAATATCTAAAACATTTTCAGTTTCCTCTAAACTTAAAGCACGAAGTCCTGATGATGAATTAATATTTTCGATCCCCGATAATGAGCATGTAAGCATAGGAAAATGTTCCATAGGAATACAATTTCCACTAAAGGAGCTGCGTAATTCAAGATGATAAGATTTTTTTGTACAACCCTTTAAATTGTACTGTATTTGGATTGTTATTATAACCACCTTGTCGCCTGATTACACCAAAAAAAAATTCTATGTGGTCTTGACTTAACCGGTTAGTTGCAATGTACGCTAATGTTGGTGAGTGTCCTGGTAATGTAGTTGCAGTTACATATGTGGTGAATAGATGTTTTAAACTTTGAATGCAAACTAAAAAACCTAAAAAGCCAGTTTTAGATTTGCATTCAAGTATAGATTTTTTCAATATGTTCATTATGATTCTTTGTCTTATTACGCGCTTTGTTTTATTGAAAATTTGTAATGATAAAATGTATTCCCTGGCCTGCCCTAAAAAACTTAAAATTTGTGCAGAATTATTTAAACTAATGGGTTTTTTTAAATCATATTTTCCTGATGATCTAAAATTCAAAATATCTAATAAATCATTGAAGATTGATATGAACTCTACTGTAGGTTTTGTATTTCTGATTTTGGCTGAAATTATTAATTGATCACAAAGTTCTAAAGCATGGGCTATACTTCTACTTAATAACTGTGTGGCTAACTTAACTTTCATAATTTGGTTACGAAAGTTTATGTGTCTGTGTGTGAGTTTATTCGCAAAGTTTAATCCTTGACTGGTTTGAAGTTGATTCAAAGCAACATTTAAGCTCCATCTTATTTCATTATTATTATTCCCTAATATAACTTTTTTAGCCTCGAAGGTGTTGCGTACTAATTTTATCATATGGCATGGGTCTAAAAATACAGCGACTTCAATGCCACAATCAGGATGTAAGGAAGTAGTTTTAAAATTATTTGGTGTCTTTAAATCATAGCCTAAAAGTTCAGCCGCAGCTAAGTTACTTGGACAACCATCAAATGTGACCGCCACAACATCAGCACCTGCATCGTAACATTTACTTATGCAATTATTTATTAAATTTGCCCGCATTTCTGTTGATAGATTTTTAATAAAAAAGTAACCCACTGGCAACTTTCAGCTTCCATTAAGACCAACTAAAATGAAAATGTACACCTGAGTAGCAATGTCATTGCTGATTGCAAAATCAATACCGAAATCAACAAGACCGTCAGTTTTTTTACCAGTCCAAATGGTTTGATGACTAAGCGACATTTCATCAGCTACAAGGGTGCAAAATAGGCGTTTACCTGATAAAGCACTCTTCTTTGCCAAAATATCAAAGGCTTGATGCGTGAACCCTGGCGAACAAGAAGTATTTTCATACCACTTGGCTAACACACGTGGATGTGGCAAGCAGTATCAAACGCACTTCTTACATATTTGTTTGCGGCAGAAGAATAAAAATTAAGTGTAAGTGCGAATTTTCTGAGAGCGGGGGGATACTTTACGTGATATGACTTTTTAGATTTTTTCTTTAAATATATTCTATTTATTAAATCTAGGACTTCGGTCTTTAAGTTGAGTTGCAAAAACGGATCTTTTGAAATATAATCCTTTGTCTTTAAATCTCTCAATATCACGGCTACGGTGGCAACTCGTTTCTTCAGTCTTTTATTTTGTTGAACAAGTATTTTATTTCATTTCTGTAAAAGTTTTTGCTTAAATGTTAATTCACGTACGCGTTTTTTAAGTGCCGCTTTTCTGGGTGTTTCAAAAATATCTTCCATGTCCGGTAAGCTGACATTGTCGAGACTTTTCGGGGAGTTCTGCATATTTATATTTATGTTTTCCTGAGAAATAAAATAAACTAAGTTAAATGAATGTACGTTCAAATTAAAGAGAAGAAACTAGTAGCGAATTTAGACGATTTTAATGTTAACAGTTTTACTTAGAATGCCAGAACAATTTCAGGTTGGGCAAATCTGCGGGTAGTGCTATAGAATAATCATTTATTACATTTTTAATTAAAGTAACAGCATTCTTCTGGAGAAGTGTTCGTCCTTTGTTCGAAGTATATCTATTAGGGGCCTTGAAGTGATTGCTACAAATTCTACTGCTTTTTGAAGGCGTTCAGTCCGACTCATTTTTTTGTTTGCGAACAATTTGTATCCATTCTTATAGCCGGACCTCATTGGTTGGAAACCTTAACGAAGAAAAAACAATAAGTAGTTACGTAAAACGGGGTGAATAAGGACCAACCCCAACTTTACGAACAATTTTAAGATTGCAGTTGAGGGATATATTGCTATTTCTGGATCAAAATGATAGAAAACTATGCAATTAGCATTTCAGCAACGCAGCGACACCGCTCCGGTGCCGCATCGCCGCCGCAACGCATCGTATGCCCCACGCTCTAACGTTTTTAAATCACAGTCGTCTTCTACTATTATCAAATAAATTGAAGAGAGTCAAAGTTTCAAATACTAACATATTTACCGCCACAGGAAGTTATATTCAAATGCTATTTATTAACAGTTAGCAGCTAATGTCATACATATTCGTTTTTGCATGAAAACTATCAATATTCTACTATTACGCCACAAAAAATGGAAGAATTTGTAACGAATTTAGAATTAATATTGAGTGTCGAAATTTTCCTGGTTTGAACCTTATTCACCTCAATCTCTATTCACCCCATTTTACCGGTAAACTCGCTGTTGTCACAAAGTAAAGTAATATTTACGATTCAGACTTCAAAGTTGTTAAAGTAAACAGTGTGGGCGCCTCGGTACTATTTCCCCACAGGATGATACCATATTTGAGCCATGCGTAAGCGTATGCGTAATATGTTGTTAATGCAGTTTTAAGGTCCGTAGTTTTTTTTATTTCGGGAAGGGCGTAAGAAAATTTGGATAATTTTGCTCTTACTTTCTGTACGTGTGATTTCCAATTCATATGTGTATCAATGTTAAGGCCTAGTAAGGTGAATTTATCGACTACTTCTAATTTATTATTTCTGAAATTAAAGTTAATATTTATGGGTTGTTTTACTAGTTTTTGGCGAGGGTAGAATGGAATTAAGTTTACCTTAAAAGAAACGAAGACTCACCTCATATTCGCATAAATAGTGTAACAGACATAGATAAACTGAGGCGCACAGCATGACTACTTAGGGTAAAATTTTATAATATCAAGTATTGTAAAGCATTTTTTATTTTTTTGTTGCATGTTACTTTTTCTATTCTAAGTTTATTTTTTTGTAACACATCTCACTTCACACGATACACACTCATATATCAAAACTACAACACTTATTATTATATACCATTATGTTTAAAAATTAGACTCCATTATAAAATAACGATAACATTATATTACATTATCTACACCATATATTATACATATTTATTTACACAATTACTTACTTACACACACATTTGTTCGGAATTTACTAAGACTCTGTTCGCAAACCCAGACCACTACCTTTTAAAACATAACCTACAACTTAAACATTCAGTGATGTAGTTAACCTAACTAGTAACATAGATAACACATATGTTTACCAATCACAAACGGTAGATATTGATGATTGTTATAAAGTAATATCTGTAACTAGCGAGCACCTATTAATAATAACGCAAAATATAAGAAGCATTAACTGCAATATATCAGGTTTGGAAATATTAATAACTAGATTAAGACTCAAGTTTGACATAATTATATTGACCGAATGCTGGCTCTTACGTGCACAAGTAATTCCAAATCTAATTGGATATCATCATACGGCTACACAAATCAATCCTAAACAAAATGACGGAGTTGTGATTTATTATAAAGATACATTAAATCTCTGCATTGAAGAACCGGTTACCAAAGATAGTAATTGTTTGATCTTAAAACTTAACAACCAAATCGCCATAATCGCCATATATAGGTCACCTTCTTATAATATCTTAGATCCCTTTCTCTCATCTTTAGACGCAATTTTGAAAACACTCTCCTTATTTAAACATGTAATGGTCATTGGGGACATTAATATAGCGATCAACGCCAGCAAAATAGATCTAAACGGTGAACGATACCTAAATTTAGCATCTTTTCATGGTCTTTTACCAGCTCATACTTTGATCACACGAAGTAGTAGTGAGACCTGCTTAGATCATATATTAATAAAAACAAGTTATCCTATACATACTATTGTCCCTTGTACAACATTAACTGACCATTACCCGGTCTTAATAAGCTTAAGTTTAAAAAAAATACGCTAGTTTGCAACTACTACTATAAATAAGGTAAACAAAAGAGAATTAGTAAAAGATCTCCAGGAAATTGATTTTAAAACAATAAGTCAATGTGAATATCCAAATGTCGCGCTCAATAATTTCATAAATTGCCTACAAAACGTTATTAACAAAAATACCAAAACGATAACTCTCTCTAAACGTAAAAAAATTATAAAACCTTGGATAACACAGGGGCTACTTAGATGCATGAGAAACAGGGATAAATTGCATAAAAAGTGTAAATCTTCACCGGGAAACGAATGCTTAAAAATTACTTATACTCGCTATAGAAATTACTGTAACACTATATTAAGAAAGGTAAAGAGAGCCTATGAAACAAATCAAATTCAATCTGCCCAGAATGATAGCAAAAAACTGTGGAAGGCTATTAAAACTGTTACAAATACAACCAAGAATTCAGCTTATCCTAAAGAACTCCTGACATTATGTAATTCTACTAATAAATCATTAAATGAAATAAACTCATATTTTATAAATGTGGGAAGCTCGCTTGCTGATAAAATACACCAAGAAAATACTCATATAAATACAAGAAAACCTGACATAAAAATAAATAATTCTCATTTTTATTTTTATTAACAGACACTAATGAAGAAGAAATTGAACGTCTAATACTAGGTCTGTAATCGGATTGCGCTCCTGGATGTGACAAAATTAGTAGTAACTTTCTTAAAGAGAACAGGGATGTTCTTATTCAGCCACTTACCACAATTTTCAATAAATGTCTACAGTCTGGAGTGTTTCCTGACTCCCTAAAAAAGTCGGAGGTGCGTCCAATTTATAAGAGTGGGGACAGAAATTGTATTCACAACTACAGGCCAATATCTATTCTACCATCCTTATCCAAAATCTTAGAAAAAATAATAAATGTTAGACTAATCAACTATCTCGAAAAATATAATTTACTCTCAGCAAACCAATATGGATTCCGGCAAGGAATGTCCACCGAACAAGCTGTAAACTCACTTGTTGATTATATAAATAGAAACTTGGATAAAGGGAAAAAATGTGTTGCTATTTTCCTAGATCTAGCCAAAGCGTTTGATACAATTTCTGTCTCCATCTTACTGAAAAAACTTGAGCGGATCGGAGTCAGAGACAAGCAGTTAGAACTTTTTGAGAGTTATCTGACTGGGCGTTTTCAGTGTGTCAAAGTGGATAAGTACCATAGTACATATCTGCCAGTGACACACGGCGTACCACAAGGCAGCATCCTGGGTCCTACTTTGTTTCTCGTCTATATGAATGAACTCACCAATCTCAATATCACTCATGGCAAGATTATCTCGTTTGCAGATGATACTGCTCTAGTTTTTTCTGCCGACACATGGGATGATACCTTTGATGCTGCACAACTAGGTTTCAACAAGGTTGGAAAGTGGCTGAAGTCTAATATCCTTACTCTTAATATAGACAAGACCAAGTACATTTGTTTCAGCATTAGGCATATGCAACAGATTAGTAACACTCTAAATATTATACCGCACATATGTGTCTCTGAACAAAATTGTAAATGTGATCCTCTGGAACAGGTGGAAACAATTAAATATCTTGGTGTTACAATTGATAGCAACCTTAACTTCAAAGAGCACATAAAAGCACTATGTGGTAGAGTTAGAAAACTAATCTACATTTTCAAAAATCTTAGACATATCACGGAACCTAAGTTACTGAAACGAATTTATTATGCTCTTTGTCAGTCACTTATAATGTACTGCATTTCCTCATGGGGTGGAGCAGCAAAAACCACAATGAAGTCCATTGAAGTCGCCCAACGTGCTATATTGAAAGTTTGTCTGTTCAAGAGTTTTTATTTTCCTACTGTATTACTTTACCAGTTGTGTGATGTTCTATCTGTGAGGCAGTTGTTTTTACTTAACATCGTCCTATTACAACATAGCAAATTAACTTTTAATCCAAAATTTATGCAAAAACGTAGAAATTATATGATATGCAATAGATTCTCCCACACTGCCACAACCTTCAGCACTAGGTTTTCCAACTTCATAGGCCCTTATATCTATAATAAATTAAACAAAACACTAAATATTTATCCACTCACAAAGGCTCAATGCAAGAAGAAAATATACCAATATCTACAGAAACTCAACTATGACGAAACTGAGCTACTCTTATATATTCCACTTTAATCATTACATAAAACATCGACAATGTTCTGAACAAAACACACACTCACTTATCCTACATACACACAGCTAACACACACACACACACACACACACACACACACACACACACACACACACACACACACACACACACACATACCTTTAGTAAATATAATATTGTTTAAATTAGTTTAAAAACTAGACTTGCAAAAATGTTATACCTTTTATTTGTATAATTCTAACTGATGGCTATTAAAATTATAATAATACTTGAGGGGTTTTTGGCACTGATAACCGAAATACAGGCTCTGCCTAGTTCGGTTACAGTTGTCTAATTCATTTGTATTTACAAATATAGCCTAAGATATATCTGTAACTGTGTATACACTTATTGGAAATAAATAAATTTTATTTATATTATTATTATTTATTAATTATTTTGGATTTAGGGAAGTTAATTTCTAAGTTATGGTCTGTCATCCAATTAATTGTTGTATCTAATATAGAATTTAATTTTTCGTTTATATTTGAGTTATTTTCGCACGAATTAAATATAGATATATCGCCTGCGAACATGACTCATTTATATTATAGGAAGACCCGTAATAGCACTTATCCTACATGGTACAAATCGGCCCTAATTAGATTGATCAAAGAGAAATTCAAATATCTGAAAAAAAAACAAAATATATGGAAATAAAGCTGATGAACTAATTTTCAAACTTTTGCGCGAAAGAGTCAAAACTTTAGAATCGATATGTTATAATAACTATCTTAAACTTACTGAAGACTCCATAAAAAAGAATCCAAAAAGCTTCTGGACTTTCGTCAAATCTCGCTACAAATCTAACTCAATTCCCAGTTCTTTACAATATGAGAACAGCTTACACTCTACTGGTGAATCTATCTGTGAGGCATTCTCTTCTTACTTTCGTTCTAGTTTTTTGAACCCTGCCTATAAGTAACCAGTCTATCTCATCTGTTAACTATAATACATCCTTGCCTAACCCTTCGTCCTATATCAGTCATATTGAGGTGAAAGTAGAAGATGTTGCCAACTTAATTAACAAGCTAGACGCATCCAAAGGAGCTGGCCCTGATAATCTGTCTTCTAATCTTCTTATTAGTTGTGCCACATCTATATCTTATCCCATTTCACTTTTATTTAAAAAGTCTCTGTCACAGTGCGTTGTTCCCAGAATATGGAAAGCCGCGTTCATTACTCCTGTCCATAAAAAAGGCACTAAAACGGAAATATCTAATTATAGGCCAATATCCAAATTATGCATTATTGCTAAAGTTTTTGAAAGAATCATATATAATCAACTTTAAGCTAGTTTATCACAGTCATTTAATTCTTTTCAACACGGATTTTTGAGAGGTCGCTCTACAGTAAGTAACTTGGCCCTCTTTAATGATTTTATAACTGAAGCTATGGATGGTGGCGGGCAGGTCGATGTGGTTTACACCGATTATAGCAAAGCTTTCGACCGTATTGATCATAACACCTTGATCCTAAAGCTAAGTGCCATGGGCATTCATGGTGACCTCCTCAGGTGGTTCTCTTCTTATATAGACAATAGGTCGCAAGCTGTAGTTGTCAATAACTACATATCTAGCTGGTATTCTGTCCCTAGCGGAATTCCGCAAGGTTCCTTGATTGGCCCTCTATTATTTATAGTCTATGTTAACGACATCGAACACTGCCTGCAAACATCCAAACTATTATGCTTTGCTGATGATATGAATATATCGTCGCCGGAGGATGCTGTTGCTCTTCAGTCTGATCTGTATGGTCTCGAAAATTACTGCCGCATAAATAAACTTGATTTAAACCCATCTAAATGTTCGGTAATAACTTACAGCAGAAAACGTGACATAATAACCACTACGTACACGGCAAACCCTTACCAAGACAAACTACTATTCGGGACTTGGCAGTCCATCACGATTGCAGACTAATTTTTGATGATCACATTGATACCATCGTTAAAAAAGCATCGAAATCATTAGGGTTCATTATGCGGCTTTCCAAATGCTTTACAAACTCTAAGGTCCATATTACAGAAGGCTACTTAAGTCCTGATCTCTGTTTAAAACTAGATTTGAGTTGAGATTTCATTTTAGAATGCTACTCAAGCATAGATTAAGTGATCATAGTTCCGCTGAGTGTAGATCTTATTCTAAATCATTACTCAGTTCTAGATTAATACTCAAGTAGAGATTTGATGTGTGAATACCCAAGTGTGGTCGACACCGCGCTTGAGCAGAGATTTCCCTGTCAGTTTTGAGTTTTAGCAAATAATTGTGTTGTGAATATAAATAATGGATATTTTTGAACAGTTTGATTATTACGATAATTTATTTAACGATGATTCTAACAGAAGGTTGAACTTTCGCGTTCCTCTCAGATATCTCAGAGATGTGCAAGACCCATACAATATTGAAAATTTCAAGAAAAGGTGCAGGTTTTCACAAGATGTAGTGAAATCTGTGATTTTGCCATTAATTGACCAAGATCTGAGAAGGTTAAGCAACCGTGGCAATCCAATAGCCCCGGAATTACAAATTCTTGTGTGTTTGCGTTTTTATGCGACAGCGTCATTCCAGGTAAGTTTTTTTCTGCTCACATTACAATACATAATAGGCAAATATATAAAAAAAAAAACATAAATTCAGCAAAGTTGATCCAGGTAAGTTTTTTTCTGCTCACATTACAATACATAATAGGCAAATATATAAAAAAAAACATAAATTCAGCAAAGTTGATCATACTACTCATATCAATACTTTTTTACTTTTGCAGATAGTTTGTGGAGATTTATTAAATGTATCGCAACCAGCTGCCTCAAATATAGTTGCAAATATATCAAGGTTGATAGCTCTACAACAGAGGCATTACATAAAATATCCTCAAGACATGGTCTCACACAGGGCACAGTTTGCACAGCTCGGCCAGTATCAACAAAATCCAGGCCTAAGAAATGTGGATGGTGCAATTGATTGCACACACATTAAAATAGTAAATACTCCAGGTGTGGAACATCATGAAGCCTACAGAAACAGAAAATCTTACTTTTCTATAAATGTCCAGGTCAGCAAAATAAGGTTTAAATTATTATTCTTCTTTGAAATGGGCATGTCATCCAATAACATTTATTGTTTTATTTTTATTTCAGGCAGTTGTTGGACCATTTGGCAATTTCATGGACATTGTGGCTCGATGGGCTGGCAGTACACACGACAGCAGAATATTCCAGATGTGTTTGTTGCGCACCAAATACATACATCAACAACATACTGGTTATCTCATTGGAGACAGCGGATATCCTTGTTTAAGGTTCCTGCTAACACCTGTAGGTACTCCAACAACCCATGCGGAACAAACATACAATAAAGTGCATGTCAAAACAAGAAATGTGGTGGAAAGAACCTTTGGGCGATGGAAACGGCGGTTTCCATGTCTAAGTAGGGGGTTGGGCAACAAATTGACCACAGTGTCAAATATAATAGCATGTGTTCTACTTTTAATATATCAAATGACATGATGCCTTCATATGAAGAAGATGGTGAAATCAATGAAGAAGTCATATATGATGAATCCAACAGTAAAGGGACTACCGATGGATTTGCTTTTAGAAACACAATTATTAGTAATTACTCTTGTTTTATATTATTCAGTTTTTCTAACAATAAAAAACTAAGTAAAAATAATCATCTTTTTATTTATTTTCAATGAAGTATAACACAAAATGAGATCTCTTTTGTTCTCAATGGTCTTAATACAAATAATTTAACAATCGTAAACAAGCATAATTAATAAAAAATCAACAACTATAAAATAAACACATCAAATAAAAGGTGCTATAGGCTCATCTGCGGAGATCTCTCTTCATTAAAAATACATTAAAATGACTTATATCACTGGTGATGTTGTGCTGACTCGGCTTTAGCTTTCGCTTCTTTTAATTTTTCTTTCATAATTTGCATTTCTACATCATGTTTTTCTTGCAGAAATTTTACTTGGAGCTTGTGTAATTCTTCTGCTCTTTTTTCTCTGCTGATGTGTTCTGCTTTTAAAATTTGTACACGCAGTTTTTTTTCATTTGATGAAAATTCAGAGCTAGGATCATCAGATTGAATTTCACTATGTGAAATGATTGGATTGGATGTAGGATCAGGAACAGTGGCGGTTACATCTGTTTCCATGTTACTTATTTCCTGAACAGTTTCTACCTCTGAAATTAAATTAAAATGTCATTAATATTCTTAGAGGATGAGCTTATACTCACTGTATATATTCTAGGCTTATTTTGATTGATGGTAATGAATAGTAAATCAAGATAGTACTAGTATTAGCACTGATCACATACCAATATGGTCCGAGTCCAAATTATCCTGTATTTCCACGAAGAGAGCGGGAGATATCTCGGCTATATTTGGGTCGATGTCAGCATCAGGGCAGGGACCACCACCGCCAGTGGCCATTCTATGTTGACGCTCTCTTGTGAAAGCATCTCTTGGTACTTGGTACTTGGTGATGGGCTCCTTTTTCCGCACGTAGGCTCTAAGTCGGCCCATTGTGCGTCAGGTGGCTTTGGGAGGCTGTCAGTCCAGCCATCCCAACTCCCTCCAGAAGCGCAGAAGTCTCCTGGGACGTTCGCAGGCTTCTGTGACGGAGCTCGGTGAACCGAGGATCCCTGCCCGGCATTCCGCGACCCCCGTGCACTCCAGGAGCACGTGTGCCGCTGATTCTTCATGTTGAAGACAGCCTCTACATAGTGGACTATCTGTAACATTGATGGTGAAAAGGTGTTTATTGAGTGGAATGTGCCCGGTCAGCGAGCCCACCACTATTCGTAAGTCGACCCGCTTTAGCCCAATCAGGCCGCGAGACAGTTTCGGTGAACGGATAGGGACCGCCTCCCTTGACTGTCTGCAGCCGTTAACTGTAGCCCAGCGATCGTTGTGATTGTTAGTAGTCTGTCGCCTTAGCCATGACCTGCACTGGCCAAAGGGCACAGGCAGGTATGGCCGGGGGCCAAAGATCCGCGTGTCCGATCCCCTCCTTGCCAGCTGATCAGCAGCGTCGTTTCCTAGGGATCCGCTGTGGCCTTTTATCCATTGCAGGGTCACCATGTTGCTTGCAGCAATGCGCTCAAGTGCTTGGTGACACTCTTGTATCAGCGACGATGTGATGATGTAGTTGTCCAGTGCCTTCAGAACCGCCATGCTATCGGAGAGAATCCTGATGGCTTGGTCCTGGATCCCTCTTCTTTCTATAGCTCTGGCCGCCTGGGTGATGGCTACACACTCGCACTGGAAGATCGAGTTATCTGCACCCAGAGGTATTGATATGTTGATGTTCAGGTCCATTGAGAATACTCCTGCGCCCGTGCTTGAGTCCGTCTTTGAGCCATCTGTGTAGACGCGTACCTCGTGTATTCCCGAGGAATCTTGTTTGTTTTCTGTAGTTTGTATCGTGTATGCTTTGTTGAAGACATACATCCTAGGTATTCGGTCACATGGTGCATTCAGCATTGGTATGGACTCAAGGCTTTTGTGCCATATGTCACCATGACCTCTAGATTGTGCGCGCCACAGTCCCGAGTGTTGTAGTCTTGTAGCAGCCACCGCTGCCTCTTGTTGTATGAAGAGATCCAGCGGTGGCAGTCCAAGCAGCACTTCCAGAGCCGCTGTTGGTGTTGTTCTCATGCATCCTGTGACAGCACAGCATGCTAGCCTTTGGAAGCTTTGTAGTTTATCCATGGCGGTAGTTAGTTTGGTCCTGGGCCACCATACTACCGCTCCATATGTGATGATTGGCCTTATTACGGCTGTGTACAACCACAGGGTAATCTTGGGTGAAAGGCCCCATCTTTTCCCCATTAGTCTTTTACATTGCCAGAAGGTGATGCAGGCTTTGTTGAGTTTTTGTTCTACATGTTTATTCCATAGCAGTTTGTTATCCAGGGTCACTCCCAGATATTTGACGTCACTGGTCAAACAGAGTTCGGTGTTGAATAGTTTTGGTAGTTTTAGGCTTGGCAGTTTGCGTTTGTTGGTGAATAGTATGAGTTCCGTCTTCGTTGGATTTACGGAAAGCTCGTGGTCTATGCACCATTTTTCGACTGTCCTTAGAGCAGAGCTCATAAGATTGCACAAAGTACTCTCACATGGTCCGCTGATTAGGACGGTGATGTCGTCCGCGTAGCCCACCGTGAAATGGCGTTGTGCGTTGAGTCTTGTGATGAGCTCGTCGACCACCAGGTTCCACAGAAGCGGCGAAAGGACTCCACCTTGAGGACAGCCTCTCGCCACCATGGCCCTGGTTGTGTCATTTACGGTGAGTTGTATGGCCCTGTTCCTGAGCATGTCATCTATCCATCCGGCTACCGTTGGATCAACGCCATGTCGTACTAGAGCCTTTGCAATGCTAGTAAAGTTGGTTTTGTCAAAGGCTCCCTCAATGTCTATGAAGACTCCCAGGGTCGACTGCTTTGCCGATAAGTCTCTTTCGATCGTGCTGACCACACTGTGTAGTGCCGATTCTGTTGATTTGCCCGCGCTGTAGGCGTGCTGGTTTGGGTGAAGCGGATGTTGTAGTAGCGCGTTTGACCTAATGTCCCTGTCGCAGAGCCTTTCCATCGTCTTCAGAAGGAAGGATGTCAGGCTGATAGGTCTGTAGGACTTTGGTTGTGTGTAGTCACTCTTGCCGGGTTTCGGTATGAATACTACTTTCACTTCTCTCCACTTTTGCGGGGTGTACCGGAAGGCCAGACAGGCTCTGTAGATACCTACCAGATGCTTTATCAGCCCCTCGGCGCTCCATTTCAGCAGACCCGGGAATATCCCATCTAGGCCCGCTGTTTTAAAGGGGAGGAAGGTGTTTATGGCCCATCTGACTTTGTCCTCGTCGACAATTCTTCGGGCGGTGCTCCAGTCCGACGCCTGCGGCACGTGTATCTCCGTTCCCAGCCATCCTTTCTCCGTGGTAATCCTACAGCCCGGGAAGTGGGTTTGGAGTAGAAGTTCGCATGTTTCATCGTCGGTTCTGGTGTATTCACCGTCAGGTTTTTTAAGGGATCCTATATTGCGCTCAGGTTCGCATGATAGGATCTTTTTTACCTTGACTGCTTGGTTGTTGCTTGAAATATCTTCGCAGAAACGTCTCCAGGCTTCCGTCTTCCTGAGTCGGATACGCTTCTTTAGACGTCGCTGGGCTTCCTTATAGAGCTCCCAGTCTTCTTGGTATTTGGTGTTCATTGCTCTGTTGAACAGTTGTCTTGTCCTGTGGCGGAGTTTGTCTAGCTCAGGTCCCCACCATTGGTTCGCACCCCTCGGTTTGACCTGGGGTAGTGTTGAAGGACAGGCTTTCTCAAAGCAGTCATTCAAGAGATGCGTTACTTGTTCCACATGCTTCTCGATGTCTGCAGTGGTGCCGTGGTGGATTTCGGCGTCTGCCTCCCTCAGACCTTCCGCGGTTAAGCTTCTGAACTTGTTGCGGTCTATCTTCCGGGGGTTTCGTCTTGGTGTTGCAGGAGCGATGGCCATTTTTAGTTGGTACCGAATCCACCTGTGGTCCGAACAGGTTAGCTCGTCAGACACATGCCAGTTTGAAACGTGCTGAGATATCCGTTCGGTGGCTAGGGTGATGTCGATTATTGTTTGCGCTCTTGAGGTTACAAAGGTCTTCTTTGAGCCCCTGTTGAGGATATTAAGGTTAGTGGAAAAAAGGTAATTCATGAGTTCCTCACCTCTCGCGTTGGACTTATCCATGCCCCAAATGACGTGGTGCGCGTTGCAGTCCGCTGAGATGATGAGTTCCAGACCTTCTTCTTCGCACCGGGTGATTAGTGCGACCAGCGAAGCCGTCGGTGTGACCTCGTCGCCCGGCAGGTAGGCAGATGCTATTACGACACTCGATAGGCTATTGGATGGGTCTACCAGGAGCCTCACAGCCGTGAGATCCCTGGAACAGAACTCAGTCATGATTATTGCATTGTAATGTTTTGGTATTAGTAGGCAAGTACGTGGGTTACTTACGGTGCTGTTGACAATCAGTTTGTGTCCTGTGTTGGTGAGACCACAAATCCTGCCCTTCCTAATCCACGGCTCTTGGATTAGGGCTATGGTCTCCGTAGAGTCCTCCAGCTGCCTGCACAACATGGCCGATGCAGTCCGGCTGTGCTGGAGGTTGGCCTGAATGGCTTTAATGGGGTTTGGTCGGGGAGCTGTCGGGTCCATCACTACCCAGCAGCATCTCCTCCCTCGCCTCGTTCTCGACGCGCCTCCACCAGTCGACAGCCTCCGGGGTAGATTCCCGGGGCCGGGCCGGCGTGTCTGCAGACATCTCCTGGTCCATGGATGGACCCGGGTGTCGCAGGACGCTGGTAACCGCCTCTACTGGAGCCTCTGTTGCCTCGCCAGGGGCGAGGTTAAGAGGCTCGTCGTTCGGTGCGTTGGTGATGGGCGCCTTTTCCCCCTTGTTGTCGTCCTCTTCTTTTTCGTCTACGAATTTAACGTAGACCGACCCTAGCTTATAACGCAAGCGCCGTTCCTTTTGCTTCAGGACTTCGGCCTCCTGCATGGGTATCCCCAGCAGTAGCCTGATCCCGTCGCATTCGGGCGTACGCTGTGCGTTATATAGACACCAGCTGTTGATGTCGTAGGTGTCGGCGTTGGCTTTGTGTAGACGGATGCGGAGGCGGTCTACGTCGCCGTCGGTGAAGTCGGGGACGTAGACCGCCCCCTTGACACGTTGTGGGATATCCCTTTGCCGACATACGACCAGCTTGGTGCCGGGTATCGGCGAGGGTATCTTATTAGTCGTGCGGCGCAGCCAGTTCAGGGCGAACTCGTCCTCGCACCACATCTTGATGACGCCTTCGCTGAGGAAGGTTCTTCCTCTGAACGCTGGCGTCCGCACTGTGGGGTCGGTGGAGAAGATGGTTGTATCGTACTCCTCCATTATTCTCTCCTGAATGAGCTGATACTGCTCTTCTGTGATGGCGCGGTGAGGGTCATACCGCACGGCCACGCAAAGGTCGTTAGACCTCAGCGCGTCGGCGTAGTTGACCGCTCCTGGTCCTAGGGATGACCGGCTTAGTTTGGCGCGCTTGTCTTTCTCTCGCGGCGTCAGAGAGTCGTCGGGTCTAGCCCTCTTACCCCCCTTCGCCGGTCGAGATTCCAGCGCGGCCTCTTCCCGCCTCACCCATCTCGGTCTGCCCCCGCGTTTTCCACGCGGGACTGCTCTCATTGCAGCTGCTTCATTGCTGGCGGCGCCGCCAGACTCTCCGGGGCGACCGCGAGAAGCCCCCCCGCCTTCCGCGTCACCTGCAGCGGAATTGATTCCCGCGCTGGCAGCGGAACTGGGTCCCGCGCCTTGGTTCGGCTCAGACGTCGGGGCGGCTTTGGCCATTGCTGACCTCGCCGGGGCCGTTGGTCGTGGGACCTCTGGCTGTGCCCTTCTCGCGACCGCCTCTTCAAGCCGGCGCAGCCGCTCAGCGCGCGCTCGTCGTCTACGCTGGCCTCTCGAGAGTTTCTCGAGGCCTTCCCTTCCTGGGGTGCTCGGCGCCTGTGTGGTCTGCCTGGCCAGCGTATCCTTTTTGGATTTACCCTTCCTCTCCACCACCTGCCACAGTGCTTCCGCAGGGCGGGTGCAGGGCGGCATGGCAGCTTTGAGGTTGGACAGGTCCAACGGGTCATTGCTGTTTACCTGCGCGCAAGGGAGCGCAGCAGGTTGTCGGTTGTGGTTGTTGGAGGGATGCTCACTGGTTGGCGTCACATCCCTCACCGGCGCGTGTGTCGCTGCCGGCCTGGCTTTTGTTATTTTAGTGTCCCTTTTGGTATCCATGGGATCTTTTAGTTGGTTTCGTCCTCGTAGCTTCCCACCCTCCTTGGAGCCCGCAAAAGGGGGCGCTGAGCACCGAGCGTACCCAGACGCCAGGATTACTACGAGGATATAGGTCTCCTCCCATGCAGCAGACGGCGCAGTCCCCCGCCGAGATCGTGGCCGCGATTACCTTCAGGTGGAGGGTAAGAACCACCCGAAGTCGCCGACCTACAACCGCGACGGAACCGCTCGCCTCCACATGTTCAGGAACCTCGCCTGGCAGCCCTCTGACGGGTTGCCGCAGCCGATTGGCCTGGGGTGGCTGGACCCAGGCCTCCCGTTTTGGCAGAAGTCCAGACCAAAGAGGTGTGTTGCTTCCAGACGACATCTGACCCGGCCATCTTTCAGCTCAACCTCCAGGTTTCCTTCGTCCTGCCTTACGGGTCTCCACGCACGGCACAAACACGCGGGAGGATGTTTACCTTACCCGACATCACGGACTGTTGTGATGAACGGGCCCGCGCCAACATATCCTCTTATGAGACGCGGTGCAGGTGGAGGTATTTGTGTGTGAGTGTGAGATGAACTTACATAGACTGCGTACATATATACATAGTGGGTAATATATATCTGCTTCATAAGGTATAAATTACATAGACCTATATATGGTGCGTCCCATTGTGTCAGTCAGCCATCGTAAGTGATGACCGAGTGCCCCAAAGGGACGCGGGCCCTCCTCTTTTATCCGGGCTTGGGACCGGCACCCCAGCCCCCTATGCGCAAACACAGAGGCGAGCTGTGGAGACAGTCCCCAGTGCGCAAGCACAAAGGGGCTGCGGAGGCAGAGTGAAAGCATCTCTTTGCCGGGTCTTCAAATTTTGCCAAAGACGCCTTAATTGTTCTCCTGACGCCTTTAACATTGAGGAGTAAAAATAAATGACCAATAGTAGGTTATATTACCTATTGACTGCTTAGAACTTTTTTTATCCGTAATTTAGATACTTTTAAAACTGACATGAAACCATAACGGTGAGTGACGGTTAGGAAATAATGGATATAAATATAAGAAGATACTTACAGGCTCATTAATCATAGATGAGGCATTGAATTTTTCCGCAATATGCGCCTAAGCAGACTTCTTCTTCGCTGCGCTTACACTATCTGTTTTTTTTATTTTCTATAACATCTTTGAACTCTTTGAGAGTTTCTATTAATAAATTTCGTTCCAAAACATTGATTACAAAAATCAACAACTGTTTTTAAATTATTCTGTCAAGTGTCAATCTCCACCACCACAGATATACCTGTAAAACATTCCATTCTAGGAACACGTCAATGTGTTTTTGAATTTTTATATGTTATATCCGACTTCACATTCTTTAATACTTTTACGCCACGTGAAATTAAGTTTTTTTAAATAAAATCGAAGGGTAAAAAGCTAATATTGTCTTAAAACTACAATATAATTATTAATTCGGTTTGAAACTAAATTCTTATTTTGCGTATGTTGAACCAGAATTTCGGGAAAGATAAATTTGTAAACAAAAACAGCCTGATTCATAGACAAGGCATATTCTCTGCTTGAGACGCGATTTGAATCTCGATTCAGCTGATTGAAGTTTAGGTAATGTTCTGAAATAAGAATGACCCTCAAGTGCGGATTCAATATTTAAACTATGATCAGGTGATTTAACATCAAACTGGACTTGAGTAGCCTTCTGTAATACGGACCTAAGACACTCAAAATTCTTTACTGTACCTACGTTCGTAGTCACTTGGAGTACGCATCGGAAATATGGAATCCGCGATATCAAAAATATATTGATCGCATTGAAAGTGTACAAAAACGCTTCATTAAATATCTATGTTACCATCAGCGGATTCCATATGATTCTTGTAAGTACTTCCAGCTCTGCAGAAAATACCATCTATTGCCACTTCAGAACCGTAGAGATATAGCAGATTTTGTTTTTCTGTCCAAAGTAATATCAAGTGAAATTGACAGCTCCGACCTTTGGCGAAATTTGGCTTTAATGTTCCGGCCAAATCGGTTCGTTTCAACCCACCATTACGAATACCAAACACCCTAACAAACTATAGGCAAAATAGTTGTGTTGTATGTGCAAGTAGAACCTTTAACAAATTATGTAAGCAGCACGATCTTGATCCATTTTTAACTAGTGTGTCAGCGGCAAGACGATGCAAAGCCTAGAATTCTTTAAGTACGAGTAATTTCCTTTTATTTTTTTATTATATTTCTTCTACCTATCTTTGCTCACAAATGAAATGAAATGAAATGAAATGAAATCATTTATTCTGTAAGTAGGATATATCATCACTTTTACATGTCTTCTTATTTTTTTGAGAACGCTGGAGTCGACATTTCCTATCTGACTACCCTGAGAAGAAATGTCGAAACAAACTCAAGGGGTCACAGTCTCTTTTAAAGTCCAGACAATTTCAATGCGAATAGATATGTATAAACCAATGCACGGTATTTTTTTGGACTGGCCTTTTGAAGAAAGTACCAGATCGATCTGAGCAAGGGAAAAAAACAAATAATCTCACTCAAATCGCCAGTTTGAGAAACTACAATTAACATATACCTGCATAAAGTTTATACTTACAATAAAATAAAATAAAAGCAAAAAAGATTGAAAAATAAAAAAAATACCCGACTGCACACTAAAAAAAGAGTAAAACAAGCCCCACAATAATATTGATCAATCAAATGCTAAAAACTAATTATGTAATACCGTTTAAACAATACCTATATTAAAATACACTACAATATGTGTTCGTAATCGATAGTTAAATAAACAGAAACTTATTTTGAATACAAATTTACTGAATATAATTTATAAATGTTGATGGAAAGCATCGCAGGCGGGGACCAACAGAGGCTCTATAAGCCTCTGTTGGTCAAGGTGGTTAAGCCAGAGCATTCTATTTATATATGTCGGCGCTGTAAACCCAAAATAGGTGTTAAAATAATATATGTGTAAAGGTTGACAGGTTGTTGCGTAACTCCGTTATAGCTTTTAGACGATTTTACGTGAATAATGACACGATGGGACGCCATGACAGGGCCCCGATTTCGCTATTTAGAATGGCCGATTAATAAATGGCAATTGGATTAAAGTGACACTCTTCGTATTCTCAAGCATTTTGCCAACACAATATTTGGAAATTCATTGCAATGATAGTGAGTTTTCCGCCCGAAGCTCTGGTATGGAAAATGGACTAAATGAAGGCAAACTTAAACATGAGCCTCTGTTGGTCCCCGCCTGCGATGCTTTCCATCAACATTTATAAATTATATTCAGTAAATTTGTATTCAAAATAAGTTTCTGTTTATTTAACTATCGATTACGAACACATATTGTAGTGTATTTTAATATAGGTATTGTTTAAACGGTATTACATAATTAGTTTTTAGCATTTGATTGATCAATATTATTGTGGGGCTTGTTTTACTCTTTTTTTAGTGTGCAGTCGGGTATTTTGTTTTTTTAATAATATTTTTTTTATTTATAACTTTTTAGCTGTTTTTATTTAACGAAAATGTTGTAGATGTAGAAGACTATGTATATGTAAGTACCATTTTAAATTATTTCGACGACATTTGGCTTTAGATTACGAGTGATGTTACTCCGCAACATAAATTTACCGCCAATCTGGACTGTTGGTAGTGAAGAAGAAAAAGAATTAGGTGAGTCATTACTGCTGAAGATCCCGCAAACGTTTAAGTTCAGTTAAAGAACATTCGTCGTGGGGCCGGTCCAACAGCTTTTTTGGGTCAAGTGTTTTTATTGCTAACCCAGCAAGTGTTTTAACACGGCTTAGGGCTACATAAGCCTGGCCCTTTGCAAACACGTTTGATAGGTCCACGACAGCCCGATCCAAGGTGGTACCTTGCAGTTTGTGTAAGGCAGCATCCGACGTTCAATCTTCCCTTGTCCGCGAAGCGCATCAAAGTCGACAGTGGAGGGCTCTATGCGAACCCCCACACCCAATTCATTGCCCTTAACAGAACGATCGTCGAACTCTACGAATACTGCCTGCGGTAACTCACCTGGTTCTAACTGCTCTCTGCGAAGAGAAGGCCACTCAATTCTTCTTATGATACCCATAGCACCGTTCACCAGACCGTGGTTTACATTGATGTTGCGGCGTAACATCACGCGAGATCCAATTCCAATAGTTAGTGTGCCGAGAATGCCCCCTGTTTTGTTCGGGTCGTCAGAAATGAATTGTTTGCGAGGGCACTGACCGTAGGTTTTAGCTTCTAGGGAGATGTCAACAGCGTTTATTTGGTAGAGCTTTAACGATTTGCCCAACTTTTTAGTCATGGCTGAATTATAAGCATCGACTTGTTTCGTAGTAGGGAAAATTCGAACTGCCTCTCCATCGGCAAATGGACCCTCTAGTGGAATTCTGCGGCTGTCCAGGATCTTAAGTTGGTCCATCGTTAACTCACCAACACGAATATTATTGAGAATGTCCACAAAGGTATTGTCTCCTGCCTGTCTCATATTCTGTGGCAATTCACAAAAGCTGAACAATTGCCACAGATTTGTTTCACCAGTTAAGTTCGACGGCTGTCGGAAGCAGTAAGAACCACCGGTGATTCTGGAAACTGGTGGTAACTGCATGAGATCTCCAAACAAAATTACATTGATACCACCAAAGTTCCCTTGATCCTGTTTTAGTTGCTGGAGGCGAATGTGAATGTTTCGCAGTGTTAAGTAGGGCACCATTAATATTTCATCGATGATGAGCCAATTTATATGCCTCCACTTTTGTCGCTCCCTTTGCAGCCTTTCACCTGTTAGTGGGCGTAATGTTTCATTTCTTCCCTTTTCAATTGGTAGCGCAAAAGTGGAATGCAGTGTAGTTCCACCGATTAGTCTGGCTGCTACTCCAGTTGGTGCAGTAACAACCACGTTTTTACCTATTTCAGTGTTACTCAACCTACGAATTTGTTCAGTCATAACTTTTAAGGTAAATGTTTTTCCGGTACCAGCTCCTCCAGTAACAAAAACTAGTAACGGATCAGAATTTGACACGTCCAATAACTTTTGGGAAATTTTTTGAAACAGTTGTCGTTGACTCATGTTCAACGAAGCTACAAATGTTTCAAACTGATTGTCTGGCATGCCTATGTCAGTTGGTTCATCTTCGACTTCTTCGATCATAATATTATGACCGCCGTCGTCGAGTATGTGTTCAATAGGCTGAACGTCATTGTTGTCATTTGCGTCATCGTTTTGTTCCTCAACGGTTCCTGCTGCCAAGTTTTCTGCCACAATGCGGCTTATAGCTTGTTGGATCTCAGTTTCCCACCGCATCATAGTTTCGGCGTCAAAACCTTCTTGCAGCGGACGTAGTCGATGCCTTTTGGCCCAGAAAGCTTCTTTTGCAGTATTAAAACCATCCAACAACTCTTCCTCTGCTCGGAACGGAATATGAGTCAGGACCAATGAGTAGTAATATGCTTCTGGGTCTGAAGACAGCGTATAATAACGCGTTCGGAGTATAGCTGGACGTGTCCGCTTTTTCATCCTACCTACGTTGTCTAATAAGGTAATGTATCGACGACTAGACACGTCCTCATCCTCAGCATCATAGGCATCAGCATCTTGTTCATCCTCCTCTGTATCGTTTCTAGTAGAGGCAACCTCGTACCAAATCGCAAACTCACCTAAACTAAGTTGCTCCAGAGAAAGAGGTCTGTGAACGTACCTATCAAATACATTTTTGTACGGTTCGGAACTTTCTGTGTCAATCCTAAGCATTCGGTATCTTTGTTCAGGCGCGCAAGTGTTTACAAAAACACATTTACGTGAACTATCTCTTAATTTTAAATGACACAATCGAAACGCACATTCGTTGGCAGAGACTTCTCTGTGAGACAAGATTGCGTTTTGGATAGCAAAAACCAGCCGTCTTAAGTTGCTTCCACCGCGGTCTCTTACAGCACTTATAGCTTGCCTTATTGATCTAGAGACCTCTGCAGGTTCAGCTTTTGAGATATACTTTGAGATGTAGTACGCCACACCTAAAGCTGACCCGCAAGGCTGTAGATCAATATTGGCGCGCCACAGTTTTAATAATCTCGAATTGTAGCAGTTTATCATGGTTTCCGAATCTGTTCTTTTTAATATATAAAATCTTCCACCATTTCTCATTGCTTGCTCGTCGTCTAAGATTGTAGTGTTTTCAGACACTGGTCTCGGGAAAGCGAATCTACAAACGTTTCGGTTATTTTTGAAGCATGTTTGAGTGTGTCGATGTGTTTGTAACTGAACGACTAAATCATGCATCTCTGAGTCGTCCTCAGCGGCGGGAACCTCACACGTGACAACACGCTCCAGCAACTGAATACCTTCAGGGGTGTCAAAAGCCGGCATATCAGCACACCATAAAACCATGTGAACGTGAGGGCTACCTCGTAGCTGAAATTCTATGCGCCACCAAAAATCAATAATTTTCTTTCCTAAAATCGGATCCTCTTCTCTTCTCAGCCTAGTAAACAAAGTGTTTAGGCGCAACATAAATTGTCTTGATAACGTGACTGGGTAGGACTCGACAAGGTGCTGCTTTTCAAGGAAGGTCAAATCTTCAAAAGAAAAATTTGGGCGGCCATCGGCAACTAAAAGGGCTTTTAGCATGTCGGGCCAATTTAAATCGTTACAAGAGAGAGTAAGATACCAATGAGGAGGACCTAAATTTTTCACCATGGCAAGAAGATCCGTATACGCTTTGTGCCAGTACGCGGACGTGCCACGTATGTTGCGCATTACCAGGTGCACATTTTGTACAACATCTGTGGGCTCAGCTCCATCCTGACGCAACCGGCCACAGACTGAAACATTTTGTTGAGCCTTGCAAAGTTCTACTAACGAGAGGGCGTAAAATATGTACTCGTTAAATTGGAACCGTTTGTCATTGCTCATCACTCGAGTTTGGTAGTAATCGAGCGGTGTTATTGGAACGGGTCTTTGTTCCCTAAGCCCATTTCGACCATCTGGGAATAACCTTATCCACGCTAGCTCTTCTGCTCTTTGCTCTCTCAAGACGCTGACCGGGGGCACAGTTTTCCGTTTGAGTTCGTAGATAGGTATTGGTCTCTCTTCTACGGTATTAGCGTTCGAAACAACTTCGTTTAGATCTGGAATATTAGTATCAATCGGCATAAGAGCTGTAGTAACAAACGCGTGTTCTTCGTGAACAGGATCACTGCTATTCAGATTGCCGTCGCTAACTATCTGAGTGTCGTGTTGTTCATTCAGTACTGGCGATTCATTTGGGATGACCAAGGGTGTTGCATTTATAGCTGTGATACTATACTGCATATCTCGATGGCCTCTTACCTGTAGTGCAACAGCAAGATGTTGACATAAATCGCCTTGATTTGCAAACTTCATCAACATGGAGGCTCCTCTGTTAGGTGCAACATAACCTTTGGGTCCCCGAGAATGTGAGTCGAATAAGTAATATTCTGGGATCTCGACATCAGGAGACTGATTGCGTTCGACGATTACTTTCATTACCGCCAATGCAATATTTGTTTGACATGTAATAATTCCTTTATCGTGTGTTGTAAAAAAATATTCAATCCCCGAAGACAAATTAGGGAAGTATCCTTCAAGAACGTCAGATGGCGCACTCGAGTTAACAACTCCAACGACAACATCGGGCTGTATATTTAATTCGAATTCTGTAGCGGCCACAGAAACTGCGGGTAATAGCTCTTCAGTATTTAAAAATTGCGGTCTGTTTGCAAGTCGTGACATGCACCTGTTGAAATATGTATTACCAGCTAATAAAATTCGATCCAAGTCAGATGGGGCCCATTCATTTAATGGTTTGGAACTGGAGTAGGCGATAGCCGTGGCGGCATTAGCCGTGCACTGGCGGCCACGGGATTCCTCTTCAAACCGATCACTGCCTTGGTGAAAAGACCCACGCAAGATGTGACGGTCATGTCCCAAAGCCTTGAAGTGATTTTTTGGCTCATTTCTAATGTGATCTGCATTTTCTAATGTGATAACTGCCTCCAGAATACTTGACCGTATCTCTTCATTGGTAATGTTAGTATTAATTTGCACATTAGAGTACAAATGATTGTTTCGCAATAGCCACTCTAATGCTTTCTTAATTTTTTCGATGTCTACCGAGTATCGTCGATTGTTTGTCACGTTATCTAAATTTTCAGTGACCACACTTATTCCCGCATTTGCTATATTCAATGGAAGCTGTTCAGGTATCTCTTCAACTTGCTGTGCAAAGAGGATGGCTTGCCCCTTAAATCCCTGTTGTCCGTAACGACCACCCAGACGCACCACTTTTATAAACGGTTTTATCCGAGAAATGAGCCGCAGCTCCATCTCTGATAGACATTCAATTTCAGGCGGAATAGGTGCAACAGTCATGTTGTTCCAAAATGCATTTGACGGGCACTGATTCCTTGACAATTTGTTGGCGCATCTATTGACGACCTCCGTGGTCGAGTGGCGTACGCACCGGTTTCAAGGTGTCGCTAGCTCTGAGGTCCCGGGTTCGATCCCCGGTCGGGTCAATGTAAAAATTCACATTTTCTGCATTGTCTCGGGTCTGGGTGTTTGTGGTACCTTCGTTGTATCTGAATTCCATAACACAAGTGCTTCAGCAACTTACTTTGGGTTCAGAACAATGTATGTGATGTTGTCCGCATTTATTTATTATTTATTGCAACAATCTATGCGGTCTGAAACATTTTGTGGTAGAACAGTAATATTAGCAGTTAAGATACTGCGTGACTGTTTCTTGTATAGAAGCTTATGACATACGTAGCACACCACATCCGCCACTTGAGAAATCGCTTCATTGAATGTGGCATCACTATTTGTAAACAACTGCCGTCGAACACGAGACTGTGACCTCATAGCCGAAAGTCTTTCTAAACGCGAGCCAGGTGATTCGTTGTTACGAGACTGCACAGCATACTCTCGCATCTGCTCGAGTCGAGAAGCGCGGGATGATGGAGACTCATGCTCACGAATTAATTCGGCATGCTCCCGCATCTGGTCGAGTCGGGCAGCGCGAGTTGGTGGAGACTCGTGTTCGCGAACATTTCCCGCATGCTCCCGCATCTGCTCGAGTCGAGCAGCGCGAGATGATGGAGACTCATGTTCACGAACGTTTGTGGCATATTCCCGCATCTGCTGGAGTCGTGTCATACGAGACGACGGGGACTCAGCAGCTCTCTTTTCAGATTTGCTAGCTGCAAGTCTACGCCGCTTTTGTTCCCTATCAACGCTAGACTCACGTGCTTGTAAAGTACGTCTACGGGTACTTTTGTTATTTATAAGCTCTTGACGTGAAGTAGGTGAAAGTTGGCTGTACCGTTGGGACATTCTTACTCTTGCTTCTATAAGGCGTTTTTCGCGTGCCTCAGGAGATTCGGCTTTTAATTTTTTAGCCCGAGCCTGAGCCCTTTTTGTTTTGCGAGATAATCCCATATTGTATGTTTTTATTTCTTAAAATGGTCTGATACCTATTGCCGAAAAAATCAGTACTAATGGAGAAGTACTTAATAATAATAAAAAAAAAACAGTTGAACTATAACTAAAAAAAAGATACAAAAAGAATAAGTGAGGATTGTTTAAAAGTATGTTACTTAAACTAACCAAAAATATCTACCTACCTAGTTATTTTATTAATAATTATTATTATATTATTAATTAATATGAAGAATTTAAGAAAGAACCAAAAAAAAGAACGGAAGAACGAGTTAATTAATTAGAAAGAACGAATAAATTTAAAGAGAGAAACACGAAAGAAAAAAAAAAGAACGAGTTATTTATACTTTATAAGTTTCGCGTCAGACGACGAAGTATCGAAAAAATCGCTATTTAGAGACGACCGTCAACGACGTGTGCCCTTATGCGTGTGCCCGCATTCGGGCTGTATACTCGAGCATATCCCCCTCCGCACCGCGCCGCGCGCCGCATGCCAGGCCACGCCCTATCTTTTTGCTTGCTAACGCATGAGTTGCTTTGCGTTGACGCAGAATTAACATGTTCCCGTGGGAATTTTGAGAAAAAACGTATCCTATATTAATTACTCCCGTGATTGAAATGAATCTAATGATACCGCATACATATTTTTTTAAAGGGAAATTTAGAAAAAATATTATTATGTCTTTATCCTGTGGGACTTTTAGGATAAAATGTATCCTATGACACTCCCGTAATCAAGACAAATCTAACGATACCTCATACATCAAAATCCATCAAGCCGTTTAGGCTACAGGAGGTCACAAAGGAAAAGACATACATACATACTTACATACACTCGAAAAACATTCACCCTCCTTCTTTGGCAGTCGGGTAAAAATAAAATAAAATTAATAATTCGATAATAACATTATATGCAAAAGCACAAAATATGTCAAAAATTGTATAAATGTATATGCAAAAGCACAAAACATGTCATCAATTAATTAAAACGTATCATATGCAAAATGCAAAACACATGTCAGCATGCAGAAGATAACCGGGCAGCAATAGACAGCTCTATTAGCGATCAGCTCAATCCCATGCGTTTTTATCAGTAAGATAGTCAGATATCTTGTAATATCCTTTTTTGGATAACTTAGCTTTGACATATACTTTAAACTTCTTAATAGGTAATTTACGAACGTCAATGGGAAGTTTATTGTAAAAGCGTATACATTGACCCATGAACGAGTTGCTAATTCTGTGGAGACGAGTGGAGTGAACAGCCAAATTATGTTTGTTTCTAGTGTTCAAGGAATGTACATCAGACATTTTTACAAATTCAGGCTCGTTTTTGTGAACATACATTAAATTTTCAAGTATATACTGTGATGTTACAGTCAGAATGTTTATTTCCTTGAATTTCTCTCGGAGAGAAACTCTTGGCCCTAAGCCGTAAATCGCGCGAATGGCTCTTTTTTGCAAGACGAATATTGAATTAATATCGGTACAGCTGCCCCAGAGGAGAATGCCGTACGTCATTAAGCTATGAAAGTAACTAAAATAAACTATTCTGGCTGTATCCACATCAGTTATCTGTCGGATTTTTTTCACAGCATATGCGGCTGAACTTAATCTTCCAGACAACCTTTCAATATGTGGGCCCCACAAAACATTAATTGCTATGCGATCTCCTATAAGCGAAGGCTTGTAATTGGCTCACTGTTGCACACACTGTTTTTTATTAGAATTGTATTTAGCTGTAAGCCTTCCATGCTGCATTAAATAAATAAATAAATAAATAATTAGGAAGGTCGTTTATGTAGGCTAGAAACAGAAAACATCCTATTACGCTTCCTTGTGGTATTGATGCGGTGATTTGGTTTCTGTCGGATCTAATTAATTCTATTTCATTTGTGTTAATATTGTAATGTTCTATTTCTACTATTTTTTCTCTGTGTTTTAAGTAAGATACAAACGGATCATGGCATTTACCACGGAGTCCTATGTCATATATTTTGTTTAATAAGCTGTTAAATTGAACTTTGTCAGATGCCTTTGTCATGTCCTGTAGGAGTCCTATCGCGTATTTTTTATCATTAATGATATCAAGAGCCTTTTGTATGTATTTGTAAACAGTCAAATTGGTGGAACGGTTTCTACGGAAACTGTCAAAGTCATTACATATGGTATTTTTCACAAAACGCATACACTCTGTTACACATCGCTTTTTCCAATAGTTTAGAAGCGGTAAAAGGGCAATCGGGCGATAATAAGGGCAGTTTTTGAATTCTTTTTATGAATAGGACAAGCTATTTTTAGAAGATTAGGAAAGCGATATAAAGCGATAGGAAGAAGGTACTCTTCGAATGATTGGTGTAATAATTTATAAAATGGCAAGGTTAATTCATCTGCACATTCTCTTAGTAATGTAGGTGGGATTTCATCGATACCGTGGCTTTTTTTATTTTTTAAATTTCTAATTAATTTGTTCACCTCAAACGGATCTGTAGGACTGAGGTAGATTGTGTTCTTTGTGGGATGTATTGTAGTAGCTCTTTTCGGTTTATCACTTAAGTTTTTTCCGATGGAAGCAAAAAAATTGTTGAATGTATTCGCTACATCTTTAGGTTCAGAGGTTACACCATTATATGTTTGAAGGTTTATATTACACTTGTCACTTGGTATTTTTTTATTTGTACGTTCATTTATAATTCTCCACATTGTTTTAACTTTATTGTTAGATTTGCTAATTTTATTTATATAATGTAGTTTTTTTGCTGTTGTTACTATTTTCTGTAGAGTTTTTTCATATTTTTATAATATTTTAACAATGTAGGATTTTTTGTTTTAGTTGTTATTATTTTTAATAGTCTTTAATTTTTATGCCTACAGTGAGCCAGTATTTTTTTTTATTTTAGTTTTTTATTATAGTTTCGTTCAGTATTTTAATGAGCATTTTGTTAAAAGCTTCATAATTACTATTTATATCTTTGCCAGTCATAATGATTTCATTCCAGTTTATATCCTGTAGTTTCGATTTAAATTTTAAAATATTTGTTTGATTGTATATCTTTTCTTCACGGACCAGACAACTTTTTTTGTCTGTTCGGAATTTTAAATATAATATGGCACTACTATGGTCTGAAAATCCCAACTCCTCTACGGTTGCATACATATTTTTACATTTAAAATTTGCGAATATTAAATCTAAACACGTAGTTGTATTAGGTGTTACACGCGTCGCGCTTTTTACGTGCTGGGAAAATTTATATTCCTGCATTAAATTTATGAATTGGTTCGATTTAGGATTACCATTAGTATGTTCATATTGAAACCGCCTCCTATAATTATATTTAGTTTAGAGCATTTGGTATTTATGTAATTTAGAATTTGTTCAAGTTGCCGATAAAAAACTTCTTCCTCTCTTCTATTCCAATACATAGTTATGATTAATAAGTTTTCTTTAGGCAATTCGGTAGCACATAACTCTAGTATATAATCTATAGATTTATCTGTTATATCACTTCTATTTATGTAGTCTATATGTTCTTGAAGTAGGATGCAGACCCCGCCGCCAGATCGGGTTCTGCGGCAGTATGATGATGTAATTTTGTAGCCACTGAACTGAATTAGTTCTAGTTTCTCTGTTGAGAGCCATGTTTCTGAGATACATATTGTTCTGAACATAGAATTTTGAGATATGAAAGAGTCAAGTAAGTATTGTTTATTGTAGAGGCTTTGGAAGTTCTGGAATAATATTTTAAATGGTAGGTCTTTGGTTTCGAAATGTATGGTTTATAGTTTCATTAGGTATATCTTTATGGTGAGGTGAGTCAGTACTGTTCAATGTACTCTTATCAGATATGATCTATCAGTCTGTTATACAATGCACATTCAGGTTCTTGAAAGTACTCTGTGAGGCCATAAAGTAAAACTTTATGATGGTGGTTTTCAGTTATTTTTGGTGTTTGGATTGTCCTGGCTGATAGATCTCTTATTTCTTTTCTCAAATTTTCATTTTAAGGTCTAAATCGAGTTTAAAATCGGTTATGGCCTTGCTAATCTCGATTTGTATTGTGTTCTGTAGTTTTTTAATTATAGATCTATTGTTTTCTTTTAGGCGAAGTATAATTAATTCGCTCATCGTCAGATGGCGCTAGTGCCACAAACAACATCAGCTCCGTAAATAAAAAAGTTTAAAAATAGTTTATTTGTATAATAAGTGCTAAAAAGTAGTGTAACAGTAAAATATAACTATGATGCAGATGTGATAGTGTTAACTATGTGATTTAAAAACTAAAAAAAAACTTATTAACTAAAATAGTGGAACGCTTGTTTACGCATTCAAATTCACCAAAAATCCTAGAAAATGCGCTTTATACACGATAATTAAGTGTATGTGCTCGAAACGGAATACTACAATAACTACTGTAGAAGTCTTAATATCAAATTATGTTATCTGTTAACTTTCATTTGTGTTGTTATCTGTGACAGCTTAGTGGTACAAGTTTTTTCAAATAAAAGATTATCTATGGTTCAGCACTACAATCAAGTTGTTTCAATTAGAGGTTATGGGCCCAGAAAAATTGTAAAAAAGTAGATTTTAACAAGAATTTCGTGACGATACGAGTGTTAAAAGACTTTTTACGATAAGCGTTTTCACTGTGTTAATGAAGATTGGTGGGCCATTCGTGAAATAAAAAGTTATTTTATTCTGAATTACAATGGCGGCAAACTACTTGGTAAATGTACCCAAGTTACGTGGACGAGAAAACTACAGTGAGTGGTGTTTCGCTGCAGAGAATTTCCTAATACTTGAAGGCATGAAACTATGTATAAAGCCAGAAGAAGGAGTAACCGTAGGAGCTGCAGACGATGAAAAAACGCGGGCTAAATTGATCATGACGATCGACCCGGCCTTATACGTTCATGTGAAAAGTGTAAGAACGGCGAAAGAACTCTGGGATAAACTACAACAGTTGTTCGATGACAACGGTTTTCAAGAAGGATACATTTGTTACGGAATCTAATTTCGATAAGACTGGAAAATTGCAGTTCAATGACGTCCTACGTGACACAAATTATTGATACAGCTCAGAAATTAAGTGGCACGGGTTTTGAAATAAACGACCAGTGGACAGGTTCATTGTTATTAGCAGGATTGCCTGATCGGTTTTCACCGATGATCATGGCTATTGAACATTCAGGCATTAGCATCACAGCCGATTCTATCAAGTCAAAATTGTTAGACATGGAATCATCAACAGAAGAACACGATGAAATTGGCGGCGCATTTGCAGCTCGTTCGAAGTTCATTGGCGGGAAGAAAAATAAAATGGCGCCAAGAAAAAATGTTAATGTTGGTAGCACTGCCGATCCGTCAAAGACAAACGTCAAAACAGTAACATGTTACCGATGTAAACAGAAAGGCCATTATCGTAACCAATGTACAAATAACGAAAATATCAATACGAATTGCAAAGAAAAACCCCGTATGCATTCTAATGCGTTTAGCGCAGTGTTCCTGAGCGGTAATTTTAACAAAAATTCATGGTACATAGACTCGGGAGCTAGTGTTCATCTCACGGCAAATGAAAGTTGGCTAATGAATGCGTCTTACGAACAGCAGAAGGAAATTATCGTTGCGAACAGTGAAAAGTTGTCAGTTTTGTGTTCTGGCGATGTTAAGATTACGACTACAACTTTTGATATTGACTACGACATAATGGTGGAAGATGTTTATTGCGTCCCAAGTTTGGCAACTAACTTACTATCAGTCAGCCAACTCATAAGCAAAGGAAACAGAGTAACATTCTCTGATAGTAGTTGCTCAATTTATAACAAAAATAATGAGTTAGTAGCTACAGCATTATCAGAAAATGGAGTGTACAAAGTAAATTTGCTAAACCAGGAGCATTTAGCTGCATCAGTTGTGTCCGGTATAACATGGCATCGCAGATTAGGACACCTTAATAAAGATTACCTGAATCAGATGAAGACTGCAGTACAAGGTATGAATTTTGATGATAAAGTGGATGTTGGCAAATCTTCATGTGCCACATGTTGTGAAGGAAAACAGTGCCGTTTACCCTTCAAGAGTGCCAGCCAGAGAAGTAGTAACCTACTAGATATTGTTCACACAGATATCTGTGGACCCATGGAACATGTATCCATAGGTGGATCAAGATACTTCTTGTTGTTTGTCGATGATTGTAGTCGAATGGTGTTTGTTTATTTTCTGAAACACAAGAATGAGGCTCTGAAGCGGTTCAAGGAATTCAAAGCCCAAGTGGAAAATCAAACTAAGAAGACAATCAAAGTATTAAGAAGTGACAATGGGCTAGAGTACTGTAATAAAGAGTTTGACAACTACTTAAAAGGAGCTGGTGTGATACATCAAAAGACTAACCCCTACACTCCACAGCAGAATGGTTTGTGCGAAAGGTTCAATCGAACGATTGTGGAAAAGGCAAGATGCCTACTCTTTGATGCCAACCTAGGAAAAGAATTCTGGGCTGAGGCCACCAGCACTGCAGTGTATCTACAGAATCGAAGCGTGGCTTCAGCATTGGGGAATATTACACCATATGAGATATGGACTGGCTGTAAACCCGATATAAGTCACATCAGAATCTTCGGTAGTACTGCAATGGTCCATGTAGCTAAAGAGAAGCGCAAAAAGTGGGACAAGAAATCACAAAAATGTATTCTCATTGGGTTTCCAGATGACATAAAGGGATACCGTCTATACAATCCAGAAACTAAGACAATATTGACTAGTAGAGATGTGATCATAGTTGAGCAGGAATCAAAATCTGAATGTCAGATAGAAGTTTCATCACAGAGTTTTGATTCAGTGGGGGAAGAAGAAGTTAAGATGGATGAAGCAAACTTGGAATCTGACGGCACAAGTAGCTCGGAGGACACATTTCTGGATGTGAATGATGAGACATATCAACCTAGTGAATCTGAACCTGAAGATGTGCCAGAGATCAGATCTCAAAGACCTACACGAGTGAGGAAACAACCAGACAGGTTTTATATTTCAAATTTTTGTGCTGGAGAGAATACTTATGATGATGTGACTGGTTTGTCTCTTCAAGACGCTCTAGCTGGATCTGAAAAAGAACAATGGAGAATGGCAATGGCTGAAGAGTTAGAGAGTTTCAAAGAAAATGAAGCTTGGGAGTTGAGTAATCCTCCTCAAGATGGCAGAGTTGTACAGTGTAAGTGGGTGCTGCGTAAAAAATACGACAGTGACAATAGTGTTCGGTTTCGTGCACGTTTAGTGGCAAAAGGTTTTTCGCAAGTGCAAGGTGTGGACTATACAGACACTTTTTCCCCTGTAGTAAGACATACTACATTGCGGCTTTTGTTTGCTCTATCTGTTCAACTTAATCTTGATATAATCACACATCTTGATGTGACAACTGCTTTCTTGTATGGAACTCTCGAAGAAGATATTTATATACAAATACCTGAAGGATTTTCTGAGAGAGTACAAAAAGGTCAAGTTCTAAAATTAAAAAAATCTATGTATGGTTTAAAACAGTCTTCGAGAGTGTGGTACAAGAGGGTAGAGGAATGTTTGTTAAAAATTGGCTATGTTAAGTCTAAGATAGAACCATGTATGTTTTTGAAAACAAAGGATAAGTTGAAAACTATTGTTACCCTTTATGTAGACGATTTTTTATTTTTTCTAATGATAGCAAAGAAACCAAGCACTTAAAGGATGTTTTATCTAATAATTTCAAAATTAAAGATTTGGGGCGAAATTAAGAAGTGTCTTGGAGTAAATGTCAAAATAAATAAATCTGAGAAAACAATATCAATAAGTCAAGAAGATTATATTGATCAGCTGTTACTTAAATTTAATATGAATCTATGTAAACCTATTGATACTCCCATGGAGACTAAGTTGCATGTGTCTAAAGATAAGAATAATGTAGATGAAGTGTTTCCTTATCAGCAAATGATAGGTTCCTTAATGTATTTGGCAGTTCTTACCAGACCTGATATAGCGTTTTCAGTGGGCTTCTTGAGTCAATTTAATAATTCCTATACCAAACAGCATTGCTCATATGTCAAACGCATATTGCGATATTTAAAAAAAACCAAACATCATGGCTTAAAATTTTCTGCCGATGGGAACGCGGTCATTGAAGGGTTTGTGGATGCTGATTGGGGTGGGAACACCATTGACAGGAGGTCCTACACAGGTTTCTGTTTCACTTTGTCAGGTTGCGTAATTTCATGGGAGACAAAGAAACAGAAGACTGTGGCTCTGTCCAGCAGTGAAGCAGAATATATGGCTTTGACTGAAGCCTGTAAAGAATCCCTGTATCTAAGAAACTTACAGTTTGAAGTCACTAACAAAAAATACACTATTAAGTTATATAATGATAACCAGAGTGCTTTAAAGTTAACTGTTAATCCAATTTTCCATAAAAGAACCAAGCACATTGATATACGTTATCATTTTTGTAGAGACTGTGTAAGTAATAATATTGTAAATGTTAAATACTTACCATCAGCTGAGATGCCAGCTGACTTGCTTACAAAGAGCTTATGCTCTAATAAGCATTATTACTTACTTGATAAGTTAGGGGTTCAACATATTCTTTAATTTTTTTATTATATGTATTGTTACACGTTTTTTTTTTGTTAGCTTCACTTGTATGTTTGTAACCGACTTCTTTGGGCGCGGTTTTGACCCACTTTAAATTAAATGTTAACAGCATAACATTGTTAGATATAGTGGGGGTGTAGAAGTCTTAATATCAAATTATGTTATCTGTTAACTTTCATTTGTGTTGTTATCTGTGACAGCTTAGTGGTACAAGTTTTTTCAAATAAAAGATTATCTATGGTTCAGCACTACCATCAAGTTGTTTCAATTAGAACTACAGCTAAAATATCGAAATAATAACAGTGAATTGAAAAAAGTGAACAAGAAAACAACAAACTGACCCTCAATTCAAATAATTCGAAATATGAAATAACCGCCTTTTTTGAGAAAATAAGATTTATTTTCAATACTAAAGGTCTTTCGTTTAAGGAACTACCAGAGATTGCCCAACTTTCTCAATCTTCGAGTGCTGTGGAATTGAGCTCGTTGATTATAAGATAGCTGTCATATGTGTATATCGAACGCCAAAAACTGACAATCTAAACTATTTCTTTCTTAAGATGGAACAATTATTGTTGAAAATGAACAATCGCAAAAAATATAAACACGTAATATTGGCCGGTGACTTCAACATTAATATATTGCAGCCTAGTCATGTAACTTTAGATTTTAAATGTCTCCTATTGCGATTTAATTTAATATTAGCTTTCGAACAGCCCACTCGAATTAGAAGTCAAACCTGTATCGATAATATAGCGCATAACTTCTCTAAAAAATATAATATTAATGTTATAGAATTTGCCTTGTCGGATCATACTGCGCAATTAATAGAATGCCCAATTAACCTAAAGGGTATTATACCACATTGGTTCAAAAGAAAGCGCGACTATTCCTATGAAAACATTATAAAATTCATCAAAAAAAAAAAAAAAAAAGTAGTGACAGCAATAATAAAAGCTCCCCGTATTTTAAGTGATAATTAATAGTAAATTTCCATTTTTCATCCTATAAATAACAAAAGTATCAAAAATAGACTCTGAATATTAAGTGCAAGTGTTATCCCTCCAAACAAACGATCATAGATAATACATATAATACTGGTATAGATGAGACACTGACAGAACAGTTCTTTTTTTCACTACTTGCCCTGTAAACTAGATGGCGCTAGCGTCTGTGAAGCGATCTATAGCTATATGTATGTATGCACTCATCTACATAATATCTATAGGTTGCTATAGGTAGTTACGCATAGTACAGCATTTTTGCCGTGTATAAAATGTACTAAAGAGAAAAAAGAATACAACAAAAATATAAAGATTTTTCTTTATTTATAAATACGGATAATTTATACAATTTATTAATTAACGTCTACAACGTATTGAAATTAAACCACTTTTACTTTGACACATTTTTACTATTATAATTTACTAAGTAATATGATTTTCTGTAGAAAAATTATTCTCTAATAAAATCGTAATATGGTTTAATTTCATTGGCTAACATTCATAATACACTTATGGTATATTACAATCACCAATTAATTCACATTAATAGAAACCATTTTTAAATTATTAAGGGTATAATTGAGAACCTTCTATTTTATTTATCGATGTAAATAAAGTAGATGGTTGGAAATGGCCACCCATCAAAAATCACATGATTTAAATCAATCAAATCATTTAATTAACAATAAGGTTTTAAATATCATTCACATTATTTCCTTTTTTTATGAATTTTATAGAAATTGTATGCTTGTAATTTAAGTGTCGTTATTATCAAAATCAGCAATTTTTCCTGTTAAAATTCTATTTACACCCGTACACCAACTATTTACAATTAAGTTGATGAACAAATTAATTATATAATTAGTTAAAATCAATTTATGTTCATCGCATTGAATAATTGAAAAATCACATCTGCAATTTATAAAAAACACAATTATTATTTTTTTAAGTTTATTATTTCGGGCGATCAAGTCTCAATCATAAAATATATTTCATTAAGTAATTTAATAAATGAATCACATGTGATTTTTTTGTATAATCAATCATGCATCAATTAAATGCATTAGGTTCAATTTCTTGTTGAAGTAAATCAACAATACAATTACAATTTTTAAATATATTAGATTTAGTTTTTTTTATTATATATCCAGGGTACATATTTCTTCGCTTCCGAATGCAAAATCAAATTACTAAAAATAATTTGACTCATTGTTGAAATTAAGGAATCAACTGCAAAATCAGAATCTAAATCATCAGATTTTATAAATCATCATATTTAACTGTTTGAGACCCATCTTGACTTTTTACAATTTTTTCAAATTCTATTGATTTAAAAACAGGTTTAATTTCTGCCCAGAACGGGAAATGTGGTGATTTGTTTTTAAGACATCCCTTGAGTATTTTTGCTGTATCACGGTGTGAGTGGCCATTAAATGAATCAAATAATTTATCAAAAATCAGCAATAAATCTACAGTTTCTTCACACTCAGCTAGTAATATGTTGCATTCTGAAACAAAAAAATATATATATACATCATTAATGTTTGTGGTTATTTATGTTCCTATGCAAAATATATATATAATCAATTTCAAAATATATATATGTATTCACAAGAAAAAGTATATATGTATGATTTATATGGATAAAAAATACTTATAATCAAAACATTTAACTGATTTTCATTATGAGTTGCAACATACATTCTACAAATGTTTGCTCCATGTCCTTTTCCTTATCCTCCAACATTGAAACTGAAGCGACTGGTTCAACTGATACTTCTGCAACTGCAGATGAGCTGGTGGTATCTAGAAAGTAGCAATAATCTTGTTAGAAAAGACTAAGCACGTACTTTAAAACCTATTAATATAATTGTGCAATTCTACAAAAGACTACTTAGAAGTATTTTAACATAATTATAACATTTCACAACTATCAAACAATGTTGTCTCGTCCCAAGCTAAGCAGAACTTGTGTTATGGATACTAGACAGCTGATAAACATACTTTCTAAATATAGAAATAATTTACACCCAGACACAGAACAAAATGATGATGCTCATCACACAAATATTTGTCCTGATTGGGAATCAAACCAAAAACCTCTGGCATAGCACTAAAAGACACTAGCCACTAGACCAACAGGACAGTTAATGCACTTCATTTGCGATGATTAGGTGACAGAAAATAAAATTGAAACAGCACTTGTTGGTCTGTGGTTCATCTTAGGGGCAGATTTCACAGTTATTTCATACATTTAATAGACATCTGCCAAAATGTTAATTGCATATTTGTTTACATGTAAATTGGATGTTATAATATGCAAATATATTTATTTACCTGATGGGATAAGGCTGGTGTAAAAGGTTGGCACTCCATTTCTCGTTAATACCGTTCCTTTACCTATGTAGTATTTCTCAAAATGTTTATAGTCTTATTTGGTTGTAGATGTATGTATCTCCTTTCATTATAATATCATCGTCTAAAACTTGTTTCCAGATCTCAAACCTTTCTTTATGACAGTCTGGCTTTGGAAAATGATGTAATGTACCTGAAATTAGAAAGAATGAGTAAATTGCAGGTTGTGAAATTTATGTTTTAAAAATATAGTGATATATAATAGTACAAACTTCGATCGGATCGTTCCTACAATAAGATCACTTATTCTATCATCAATAATCATCTTACCTCCTTCTTCACATCCAAAATAGCAATGAGTGCGAGAGTATTTCGGTAATCTCGCCATCGTAATCCGTAAAAAACGCAGCCAAATTTTTAAATCAAGTAATGTAAACACACGTCGAAGTCCATTTAACGATGCCAGGGTCAAGAGAAATAAATATATTCGTCGGTATCCGTTCACGAGAAGCCAAGTAAATACGTAGGAAGCAGTTTCGAGGTCCAGAAAACACGCGATGGTCAATAATAGGCAAATAAGTCGAAAATAAAACTTGGTAAACTCACGGCACAAGAAACGAACGTTGAGTGAAAAGTTTTCAAAACATATCAGTGCTGTCATGTCGTTAGCAAAATAAAAATTGCGTATAAGATTAATTGAAGACCGAAAAGGCGATTCAGTTTTTTTTTTATTTTTTTTTAGTTCACTTTTTATTAAATAATATTTATTAAATTATTAAAAGAATAACATTTTGAAGAAAGCAGTTACTGTAGCGGCATCTAGTAATATTTAAGGGAATATTATGCCTTAGTTGACTTGCCCTGTCACATAGATGGCATCACTTTCCATACATTTTGTTTTCTTGTCCTCAAAGTACTGTACTGTCACCCCCATGCAAACGATCAAAAGTGTATTAAAACTCTAAAACAAATAGTACATACTGTTCTGTGCAATTAAGTGTTCAACAAGTGATTGAACTAAAATATCTATATATTAATACGTGATGCCAAAACTTTGGACCCCTTTTTACAAAAATTGCGCCGACGCAGGAGCATAAAATTTGGCACTCTTATAGTTTATGTGCAGGAGAAGTGCAGAACGCTAATATTTTTCAATAATAATGCTTATAAAGTACAATAAATCAATAAATTAAACATTACCCACACTACCATGCATTTCACACACACATGTTTCTTTTATATTTCATTTTGTCCATAGACATAGAGTACTGACATTGACATATCAAAAATATATATATTTGCCTATACATACTCTGTGGTCAAATGGTTTCTTTCGTAGACAGAGAATAGATATAGACGTGCTCTTAGAAAAATAATAATTGTAAGAAAGGGATGACACAATTATCAAAATGTGTATGTGTGAGCAGGACATAGGATATTTTTTTGTCTCTATTTGCGTAGCGGTTTTTTGTTGTCTGCCACCGCTGGTCAGGGATGGCATTGATGGCAAACAAGCTGTGGTGTCAAAACATTTTCGTTGTTATAAACTGTGAAACGCATACTTTGTGTGATTTGTGACTTTATTTATATTTTTAAAGGTAATAATTAGTGTCTAGTGATGGTGAATTGCTGTATAAAGGGCTGCAAAAATCGCAGTGAACGAAATCAACGAAACATAACCTTTCATCGGTATGTAGCATTCTTTACCTATTATAGCAAGTAAATTAAAGAAATATTGTACTCAACTCAATTCTGCGACATTATTAAGCCAAAGTTAGTGATAATTTATCTAAAAACACGATAAATTCCTTACTTGATTATTGTACTAACCGACCAAAATAGGAGACATTTCATGTTAAGTTGTTATCTATCCTACCTCGTGTCATTTGTAAATAGTCGGATAATAACTTGACGGGGATACCAGCACTTAATTATTTTTACCACTGAACTTGTTTAATATTTCCTTTTTTTCAGATTTCCGTATGACCCAATTTTAAGAGAAAAGTGGACTGTGTGCACGGGTCGAATTAACTGGCATCCTAATCGTCACTCCCGAATCTGCTCACGACATTTTGAAGCTAGTTGCATTCGACAGCAATCAAATAGGACTAACTTAAATCCACATTCAATACCCACTCTCTTCATCCAGGTAAAGTAAATTTATTATACACAACAATTTGTTCTACTATACATATTAAAAATAGCTTTGATTCGTTAACATTTGTTATGACTTGATGTCTTGGGTAAATAGAATAGAAACGGGAGTTAGTGATTGCATGACGAGTGACAGGACAGATTGGAAGAAAAAAGCCTACATCAAATAAACGGGGCTAGGGCAGGATGACAAGCTGGGCCAGCTACTTCGTGTTGATTACAGAATTTTGAATTTATATTTTCTTAACTGAAGGTGACCTATGTTTATGTTTCAAATTTCAGGACCGACCGGCTTTAGATCAACCGAGTACCTCTAAATGTGATAATCTGGGGGTTGATATGCAAGCAAAGGATTATTTGGTACTTATTGAAATGTTTTTTTTTAATATGCAAAAGTCGAATAATTCAGTATTTTAAGTATATATATATCATGTTTGGGTGATGAATGTTACAAATTTTAAACTATAATATAATCATATTTTTTTCAGCTTGATTCATCCATGACAGATAGTCATGGTGATCTATCTTTACCATTAGGAGAAGTTGCTATGGAAGTTGAAATAGAAAGCAATATGGTAAGTTTTTGACCAGTCTTTAATTATGAAAACTAAATCTTGTAAATCTGATACTGTGCAAATACTGCTGCTTTAGCTGTGTACGTGTAGCCGTTTATATATCTACTAAAACATTAATATTAACGTTAACATGTTATTAAAATCGTTAAAGCTGTAGAGATATTTTTATATTTATTATTTACAGTTGTAAATATTTTTTTTTTATAAATACAGACATATTTTTTGTTATATTTCAGACACAAGAAATATTACCCAATGTGGTAGCACCGGAAGTTGTCATGACTCCTCGTAAAAAGAAGTTAATCAGGAAATTGGAAAAGAAGACAATATTAAGTGATAATAGAAAAAAGAAACTAGCCGCTTTAAGGTCTAAGACCTGGCGTTTGCAAAAGAAAACTGCTGAACAAACTACGGTAATTGAGGAATTAAAGACTCGTTCATTCATCAACCAGGAAGCCGCTGACTTGCTGTCTTCGATCGATTCAACCAATCGAGATTTCTTAAAAAAAATTTTATGTAAAAACATCACTGAACGGAAGTACTCGCCTGAACTGCGGAAGTTTGCTTTGAGCCTACACTACATAAGTCCCAAAGCTTACACCTTTGTGAGGAATCAATTTAACACTTGCCTACCTCATCCGCGTACGCTATCGCGATGGTACCAATGCATCGATGGCAATCCTGGCTTTTCTACAGAATCTATTAAAGCCGTCAAATGTTTACATGAAATTAATAAAAAAAAAAACACATTCCACAAAACAATATGCGCCCTAAGTTTTGATGAAATGGCAATTAGAAAAGGATTAGATTTTGATGGCAAAGATTGCTTAGGATTTGTTAATTTTGGAAATAACGTTGATAACGATCAATTAGCTAAAGATGCGTTAATTTTTATGCTGACCTGTGTAAATGGATCCTGGAAAATGCCTTTAGGATATTTTTTAATCGATGGGATAAGCGCTGAACAAAAGGCTAGTTTAGTAAGAAATTGCATTGAAATATTAACCCAGGACTGCGGTATTGACATTGTTTCACTAACTTTTGATGGATGCCCGACAAATTTTTCTATGGCCAAAGTTTTAGGTTGTAAATTAGATGGCGATAACATTGACCCTTCCTTCACTGTTGGCAGTAATAATATCGTAATATTTCCAGACCCTTCACACATGCTGAAGTTAGTTAGGAATACATTAGGAGAAAAGGGTCCAATAACAGACCCACAAGGACGTGTTGTGTCATGGAAATACGTTAAGTTACTAGTAGAGCTCCAAGACAATGAAGGATTGCATTTAGGTAACAAATTAAATAAATCGCACATTAATTTTTACAAGCAAATAATGAAGGTCAAGTTGGCAGCCCAAGTAATGAGTGAATCCGTGGCAAATGCCATTCAATTTTGTAATACAGAACTCAATATTGACGAATTTAAAGACTCATCAGGTACTGTTGATTTTATTCAAAAAATTAATAATTTATTTGACGTCATGAATTCTAGGAATCTGAAAGCATATTCATACAAAAAGCCACTATCTGTGAACAATTTTTCACACATCAAACCATTTCTAGAAAAAATGATTTCATATTTGAACCAATTAAAATTAGGAGACAGAAATATTATGTCTTCAAATAGAAAAACCGGATTTTTAGGCCTTCTTATTTGTATCAAAAGTGTATTTTTTTTGTACGAAACGCAAGTGATAAATAATAACCTTCCGTTTTTAAGCACTTACAAACTAAGTCAAGATCACTTGGAGTATTTCTTTAGTGCTATTAGAGCAAAAGGAGGGTTTAACAACAACCCCTCTGCTAGACAATTAAAGTCGGCATTTAAAAGAATGTTAGTTCATGGGGAAATTAAACACATTACGTCAGGTAATTGTATTCCGTTACAGCATATAAATATTTTAACATTGACTAAACCTGAAATAGCTATTAACAAAACGTCTGAAAAAAATATAATGATAGATAATGTCGCCGAAAGTAGTAATTCAGAATATTGTGATGAAGTTTTAATGAAGGATCACGATTACTTAACTGATCCATGTCTATTAACGGAATTTTCTAAACATGTAATAGTTTATATTGCTGGATTTGTCGTAAGCAAACTGAAAAAAGATCTTCAGTGCGAGGAATGTGTGTCTGCTATTATATCAGACTCTAAATATGCCAGTCTACAGTTACAAAAAGACAAAGGTGGATTATGTTACCCTTCAAAAGATGTTGTTAAAATTTGTGAAATTTGTGAGAAAGTATTTCGTAAAAATCGAGGTCTTAATAAAAAAAATATTCTTATTGTGCTCATGCAGGAAAGTCTTTTGGGTTTAACATTATTTTATCAAATATCACATTTTAACAGCCAAACTTTCCTTGACTGTCATTATTCGCTTTTAATTAAGGCTATAAGTTTGAAATATTTCAAAGTGCGTATTCATTATGCAACTAAAAAGCTTTCAGAAAAAAACTGATAAGGTCAGAAATTTTTATAATAAATTAGTTTTATTTAAAGGTCAGTAGCCATATAACGGTGATCCATAAGCGGAAAAACACTTGACGCTTCCCTGAACGAGCCCTAAGAACGATTTTATTGTGTACATATATCTTCTGTATGCCTATTTTAATAAGTATTTTGTCATTCAAGGTTTTGATTAAACTATACTTGATCTACAATTTTTTTTATTTCTCCATCTAAAATCTTATCACACCTATAATGCCTACGCGAACTCATATATTTCAGGGCTTGTGACAAAGCACGTGAATAAATGTGTTATTAAAATATATCTAACTTTACTATCGAGCTGATTTTTTTTTATCGAAGTAAAAATTTAAGTAATAAAAAATACAATTATTGTTTTTATTTTCCTCAGTACTATTAATTAACTATCTTATAGGACGTGAGATTTTTTTGAAAATAAAAATCAGCTGTTTCATAAAAAACATGTTTTTATTTGCTATCAAGTACGTGTCGAAACGTTATAAATACCCCTCCCCTTAAAAGTATAATAACAATTAATTGAATGGCACGAAGTAGACCGTACAATCAAAAGAGATAAGTAGCAGATTACCCACACGATGGGGTAGAAATCTAAGCATGGCAACCTAAGATGGCAACATTAATTTTACATAGTTGTCGTGACGTACTTATGTCAAACTATCGCTATCTCATACTGCATACGCTGAGGACTTGTCTACCTCTATTCTCTGTCTACGGTTTCTTTTGATTTTCATTTTGTGCATAGGCACAGAGTACTCAAAAAAAAAGTTTTATTTGCCTCATTTAATATAAAAAAAAAGATTTTAATAATAATGCATAAAAATACATTAAATCAGTTAATAAAACATTATACTAACCAGCATGTATTTGACACACGCGTACATACTCTGTGGAGTCTGTGGTCAAATAGTTTCTTTTGTCTATTATAGACATAGTTGAAAAGTTTGGTTCCTGTAGTTTTGTAAACATTTTTTTAAATAGATACTTTGTTTTATTTTCTTTTAATTTTATATAATTTGTTCAAAAAAGAAATAGGCAAATAACAGTCTTGGTCACATCTGTGGTTATAGTAGATTAGTTTTCGACAGTAGAACCTTAATAATGTTAGAATATTATATTTCACTTACAATTTAAATTTATTATATGGTCGAATTTCGACCACTGGGCGACCACTATTATAATTAATTAGTGACTCTGAAAAGACCACAGTGACATTAAAGACATTATCTAATAAGTTTCGTGTATAACTGGATAATTATCGAAGAAACAAAAACTATAGCAGACGTTAATTTTGGTTTGTTTACATTTTTCAAAATTCCTATCGCACCATAGACAAAATAGACCAAGAACCGTAAAATAATTTCTGACATTCTATACCACATTACCGATATACTAAACTGCATCCGACGTAAAACTGACATTCTCGACTTATTGACTGATTTTTACGGTTTATAAATATTGGAATGTTGCCAACAATAAAAAGTAAAGAAGAAATAGTAATATTTTTTTTTACGAAAAAATAACATTTCATTTTAGTCAATATCAATATAATACCTACATTAAAATGGAGAATGTGACTATTCGACGACGACTAAGAACCTTTTCCGAAAACACTGGTGTCATTGAAAAGAGCCACTCCCTACTAAATTCAACCCTTTTAGACGACACTGGACTGAGTGACTCATTTATGCCAGCTATAGATACATCTTTGACATGCGATTTAAGTCAACAACTAGCTGCATCAAAAAAGGAGCTTGAATGCGCACATAATAAAATAGCTGACTTGAATGACCAGATTAGACATTTGAAAAATTTATTAGAAGAGAAAGACATGACTCTAAATAACACAATTTTAGATTCCCAAGTTGATGTAAAGAAAACACCTAAAAACATATTACCATCTACGTTAATTAATAAAAGGATTACCGAAATTCATATGAGAACTCCTAGAATATCACCACTTCATGCAAGTACTGTAATATGTAAACAACCAGCCTTGAAAAACAATGATTGTGGCGTTAAAGAGATTAACAAAACATTAAATAGTAAAGAATCGTCGCCCAAAGAGAAACCCAAGATAATCATCATAGGAGACCAACAGACTCGTGGATTTGCTCAAGAAATAATTCAGCAACGAGATCTTGCCAGATGGAATAATGTATACTCGGTACTGGGAATAACAAAACCACAAACAACTGGTACCCAAATTTTAGAGCAGTTAGACGACACTATAAAGACGCTTAAAAGTGATGACATTGTTATATTAGGGATAGGAAGCAATGATAAAAACCCTTATTTATTTTTATCTTCTCTTTGTTCAACTCTTAGAAAACTGAAAAATAACAAAGTATTTGTATTAAGAATTTTAAATAATGATTATCTAAATGTAGAATTACTCAACAACCACATTAAAGTACACCTAAAAAATTTCCCTAATTGTACTTTTGTCGATACAATTGACAATATATATAGAGTTCAGGGAAGAAACATAACCCCTAAAATTTTTTTATGTGCTAAATTAAATATAGAAATTGATAACATTAATCTTCAGAAAATAATAACTAGACCGTTTATTAATTGTCCAAAAGAAATAGCAGATAATGTCCCAATTAATGTCAAAGATCCAAAATCTATACAAAGAACTATCCCAGATTATTTTAAAAAGCAAAACAGAATTCATAACTTGACTAATAATATAATAGATGGGCCTGAACTAACGAAAGCATTTTTTCGAGCCTAAACGTAAATGTACCATACTTCATCAAAATATTGCCGGAGTTCTCAATAAAATAGACTTATTGGAAGTAACACTATCCGAACTGCAAGCTAACGACACTAAAATTGATGTAATCTGCCTCACTGAAACTTTTATATGCCAGGGGTCTGAAAATAACCTTATACTTAAAAAATTTAAATTAGTCTCAGCTTACTCTAGACCTCACCAACGACGAGGTGGAACATGCATACTTGTCAAAAAAGACCTGGATACAAAACTTTTAAATATAAAGATCAAGCCCTTGCCATACCATTTTGAATACTGTACAATAGAAATAACTTCTTTAAAGTTATTTATCATTTGTTTATATCGTACACCCAATTCAAACATAAAAATTTTCTTAGATAATTTAAATCTCCTTTTGAAAAACATCGTGAAAAAAAATAGAAATGTAATAATATGTGGTGACTGGAACTTAGACTGTATTAAGGCTGATAAGCATTTTAAAGAATTAGAATCCATTTTATACAATTACAATCTTCAAAATCACATTAAAAAACCAACTCGAAAACTCTCCTGCATCGACCTTATTGCTAGCAACTTGTCCAATGTAGAACCAGAAATTCACTACTTAGCTTTATCGGATCATGAAACAGGACAAAGCGTTTCTTTTGAATTACCTACATTTAAAAGCAAGCAAACTAAATCGTTCTGGTTTGAAAAAAGACGAGATATTAGTGAAGACAATATTAAAATTTTTATAAATAACATTTCAGCTTTATCTTTTTCAGAGATTTACATTTTAGATGATACCAATGCGGCTTTTAATTATTTTCACGACTTACTGACCCTCTTTTATAATTTATGCTTCCCTGTACTAAGAGTTAAAATATTAAACAAACCACAAAAAAATAAATGGATCACAAAAGGTATAAAAGTAAGCAGTATTGTTAAAAGACGTTTATACCTCCAACATCGTTTAACACCTATAAATAAAAGGCAACACATGAGTATCTACAAAAGGTATTCAAAAACCCTTAAACGATGCATGTTAGAAGCACAAAAGTCTATAAATACTCAATACATAGTAAAATCCAAAAATAAATGCAAGGCGGCTTGGAAAATAATTAAAAATACTACTAAGGACCAAGATATCTCGAACGAAATAGATTTAATAACACTTAATAAAATGACTTATACAGAACCCGACATAATTGCCGACAATTTTAATAGATTTTTCATTGACACCACAAACAAATACATTGACTCCTGCCCGACTAACTACAATGACTACAAACCAACGTTACCTAATTTAGCAAACACCATTTACCTAAGTCCTACTACAGATACTGATATATATATAACTATCCATTCATTAAATTCCACTAATTCTACAGGATTTGATGATATCAGTACTATGATATTAAAAAAGTGCGCAAAATTTTTGTCGCCTCCCATTTCTCATATCATAAATATGTCTTTTAACAAAGGACAATTTCCAACAAGGTTAAAGTTTTCTATCGTCAAACCTTTATACAAAAAAGGAGATAGAACCGATATGAATAATTACCGCCCAATAACATTAATTCCGGTACTTTCCAAAATTTTTGAAAAAATTATGCACGAAAAACTATATTCATTTTTAACTAATTTTAATATTTTAGAAAAACAACAATTTGGGTTTCGGAAAAACAAAAATACTACATTAGCATGTTTTAATTTACTTCAATTTGTTACTACTAGCTTAGACCGTAAAATTCCCGTAACTTCTTTATTTTTAGATATGACCAAAGCCTTTAAATTTTTGTGAACCATAAATTATTACTTTTTAAACTACACCGATACGGAATCAGAGGAAACGCGCTGGAATGGTTAGAAAGCTATCTAACCAATCGGCAGCAATGCGTAGAATTAAAAAAATTTGAGAAACAAGAAAAGACTTTGTATCGATCCCCATATCTTTTCAATAATTGCGGTGTGCCACAAGGTTAGCATATTAGGACCCTTGTTGTTTTTGATATACATAAATGATATACCCAATGTAACTTCACATAATTGTATTTTATATGCCGATGATACTACTATTAGTATTCAATCTCGTTCTCAAAACCTATTACAGTAACAAGAGGAAATTAATAATACGTTAAATAACATTATAGAATGGTTGAAATTAAATAATCTACATATTAATATTAACAAAACAAAAATGATCCAGTTTCAAACATGCAATAGCAAAAATTCCCAAATTCAAGTAAAATATAAAAATGATAGTATCGAAGAAGTTGATAACACTAAGTTTTTAGGTATTATAATAGACAAAAACTGTAATTGGAAAGCGCATATTGACGGTCTTTGTACAAAAATAGATAGATTTGTTTTTGTTCTCTATAAGATATTAAACGTGGCCGGAATTGAAGCAGCCATGTGCGCTTACCATGGATATGTTGCCTCAGTCCTCCGTTATGGCATAATAATATGGGGTAATTCTGTAGATACTATTAGAATATTTCGCGCCCAAAAAAGATGTATCAGAACATTATGTAGAGCATAACAACTAGATAGCTGTGTCCCACTTTTTAAAAAACTTAATATTTTACCTCTCCCAGCTCTATATATATTTGAAATTTGTGTCTTTGTTTATAAATATCCCTATCTATTTGATAAACATAATGATATGGTTTCTAGGCCAAGTAGAAGAATACACAAATTGTATATACCTCAACAGAGACTGCATTTGTTTTCCTCCAATGTTTTTTGTATGGCTATTCGTATTTACAACAAGCTACCTGATTATTTTAAATCTTTAAAATTTACTATATTTAAGGCAAAACTTTTTGAACTATTAAATGAAAAATGTTATTATTCAATAGATGACTATTTAAATGACAAACTGTGACCTTTTAGCTTATATGACATGTACCAATTCTGTTTTTTTATTTCTTTTTAATTTTTACTTTTTGTATTGTTACTAAAACCCCGTTTGCAATATGACATTTTTCTATTTTCATTCTAGACTTAATAATATTTGGACGCTGGAAACAGTAGAATATTATGGACTTTATTTTATGCAACACCTGTTGTAACAATATTCTTCCAAATAAATAAATTATTATTATTATTATTATTAAATAAATAAATTATTATTATTATTCAGAGATTGTATAAAAAGCCTTACTTTTGCTGAGATATACGAGACAACAGATGCTAACGTAGCTTATAACTTATTTATAGAGCAATTTAAATTATTCTATAACCTCTGTTTTCCTTTTCGAGTGCTTACGATCAAAGTTGATAAAAAGCCTACCTGGATATCAAACGGAATAAAAATGTGCAGCAATAAAAAAAGACAACTTCTATGGACATATCGCCTCAATCGATCCACAGTTAATTAATTGAAATATAAAAACTACAGCTAATTATTGAAAAAAATAACCAATCTAACTAAACGGGCTCAAAGCTGCTACAAAATTAATATGTCAACAAATAAAAGTAAAACTACGTGGCAAATTATAAATAACAAGAAGTTAAATATTCCGCAAGACAGTGTTGAAAGAATTACAATTAACGATGTAGCAGTCACAGACCCCGTAACTATAGCAAATCAATTTAATAATTATTTTATAAATAAAGTTACCCCAATTAAAAACACCGAAAGAAATACAAATACTGTCCATATACAGCGCAGATTGGACTCTATGTTCTTAATGCCTAGTTTACCTATTGACATCTTTAACATAATAAAAGGGCTCAAATCTACTAACAGTGAAGGATCAGATGAGATAGCCACAAAAGTTATAAAATCTGTTAATAATGTAATTTGACAGCACCTTAGACATATCCTAAACTTGTGTATAAGTAATGGTGTTTTCCCAGATAGCTTAAAATCCTCAATAATAAAACCAATACATAAAAAAGCTGCAAGGAATCAATTAATAATTACAGGCCTATTGCATTAATATCAGTCATTTCCAAAATATTTGAAAAGTACTTATATAATGAAATAAATCAATATCTAGAAAAAAACAAATTGCTATGTCGCGAACAAAAAGGTTTCAGAAGAAATATGACAGTGAATAGGGCCATTTATGACTTTCTCGAGAATATTATGTAGAATGTTGATAACACTATACCTGTATGTTCCATATTCTGTGATATGACCCAAGCTTTCGACCACGTACACTTTAAAACTCTATTAGATAAATTAGACTGCTATGGCATAAGAGGTAACATTTTAAAACTGATCGGATCATTCCTGACTAATAGAAAACAAAGAACGGCCATTACAAAATTAAATATTAAAACAAAAAATATATCTTTCTAATGAACGTGATGTTTTGTTTGGAGTGCAACAGGGCAGTGTCTTGGGACCCCTATTGTTTATTTTGTATATCAACGACCTAACAATGTCAGTTTCACACCCAATGACGCTATTCACGGATGACAGCACAATTGTAATACCTTGTAAGGATCCCAGTGCCTATGAAAATTATATTAATACATCAATTTCTTCCATTATTTCATGGCTCTTAAATAATAACCTGAAAATAAGTCTATCAAAAACAAACATCATACATTTCAGTCAACGTAAAGAAACACCATCAATGATGAATATAAATTATAAAAACACCACTTTACAAGAAGTAGACAGTACAAAGTTCCTTGGACTCCATATTGACAAAAAACTCAACTAAAAGAAAGAAAGAAACATTTATTTGTTAGAATGTAGTAGTTACAAAAGGTGTTTTATGGTTAGTAGAGTATCATACATTCTACCGAAACGGTGTACAAATATTAACTTATTATCTAGGTGCTTATAATAATTATTATAATTATACTGCACTATATCTACTATACAACAATGTTCTTGTCATCAAGAAATTCCTTAGTACAATAGTAGCATTTCTTTAAAAGAAAATCAAATAATTTCTTTCTGAAAGCATTTATATTAAGATCCTTTAGATCATTTGGTAACTTATTATAGATTCTCATAGCCATACAGAATGAATTTTTATTATATAATGTTGTACGTTGGCTTGGTACAGATAATTTATTGGGGAATCTACTATTTCTATTTGTTACACTAATATTCCTAATAAAGAGGTCGGGATTTTTGTAGACAAACATGGAAATTTCGTATATATAGAGACAGGGCAATGGCAGGATACGGTGTTTTTAAATAAGGGTAAGCAGCTGTCTAGGTAGTCAGCACCACATATTGCACGTAGACACTTTTTCTGTGCTCTGAACGCTCGGATTAAATCGACTGAGTTTCCCCATATAACTATTCCGTACCGTAAGACTGAGGAAACGTAACCGTGGTACGCGCATAGAGTAGCATTGGGAGTAGCTACTTGCCTAAGTCTATTTAGAACATATACATAGCTATCTAGTTTAGAGCAAATCTTATCTATGTGCAGTTTCCAGCTGCAATGTTTGTCAATAATTAGACCAAGGAATTTAGTTGATTCTGCTCTTTCTATGGCTTTTCCTTTTTGTGCAATGTTAAGAGAAATTTGGGTGCTGTTATGAGTTTGAAATTAAATTATATTTGTTTTATTTACATTTATATTTAAGTTGTTATTATTTAGCCATGTAGTTACGTTATCTATAGTGTTGTTAATATCTGTTTCACTGGAAAGGTCATATCGAATTTATTTGTAAAAAAGTCAGCAAATCATCTTATGCTCTGTATAAACTTGCAGCAATAGTAAATGTTGATTCTCTTCTTACGGCTTATCATGGTATTGTTGATTCAATCTTAAGATATGGGATCATATTTTGGGGCAATTCAGTCGATAAAGAGATAGCGTTTAAAAACCAAAAACGTTGTATTCGAGCCATGTTTGGACTCCAAACCTCAGACAGCTGCAAGCCACTATTCATAAAACATAAAATTTTGACTCTTGCGTGTTTATATATATTAGAAGTAGCTATGTTCGTAAGATCAAACCTTCAGTTGTTTCCTCACAAATCACATATTGTTAAACGTAATAGACGTGATAATAATAATGGATTGTGCTTACATAACTCCCGAACTACTCTGATGTGGAGAAGTATATTTTGTATGGCACCTAAAATATATAATAAAGTCCCTAGAGAATACAAAACCTTTCCTGATATTTTATTTAAAAAGAAACTGAAAGAACTGCTATGTAAAAAAGTTTATTATAATATTAATGAGTTCTTACTGGACAAAAGTATTTAAATCAATTGTTAAATATAAAAATAAAATAAATAATATATATTTTTAGTAAATAAGGTAAAATATAAATAAAAAAAATATATTTTTAGTAAGTAAAATAAGTATTTCATATTATATAAAATTAGTCTGTAGTAATTAAGTAATGTTACTAAATACCAAATTTGTACGCCGACGGGGCAGAACATGTTGATGCTTATGTTATTTTTATATTGTCACCACATTAAAAATGTTTAACACATGTTTCATGCAAATAAACACATCTTTATCTTTATCTTTATCTATTTCGCAAGCACAAGTAATTGCACGGATAGCCGAGTTACAACGGCTGTTACCTTTTGACATCGGTGCGTACACAACAGGTCGTAAGATCGATCCCAGCCTACACGCAATTCACTTTTTTCATCATTAAATATAGATTTCCTAAATAACATAACATTTCGAAAGAAACAGCGCCGATCACAATCACCAACAAAATTAAATACAAAAAAAAGTGAATTTGAAGATTCCAATATTATTAGTGCCGATAATTCCATACTAGTGGTGCCACACTAGTAGCATACCATCGATTTCGGAGGAAGAATGTAATCTACAACTATGAGAGCTCAGAAATGAAAATGAAATTCAAAACCTAAAAAATGAATTAGCCAAAGCGCAAGGAGAAATAAAGCATCTAACTTTAGAGAATAGCGAGCTAAAAAGCACAGTTTCAGACATGAGTTTAAAAAATGAAGAAGCAGTTCAAAAGTGTATGTCGACAGAAAAAACTACACAATTAATACCAATAGAAATCAATACGCGAAACAAGGAAGTTTCGACGTCATTCCCACCAGAAGCAAAACCAAGTTCACCAAGTTCTCAAGAAACTAAAGAACAAAATGCTCTGTGTAATAATAATAAAGAACAGAATAAAATGTGTATTATAAGCAGCAATAAAAAGAACAAGATTCTACAAATAGCGGAAAACACTTTTTATAACTTCAAATTTTGTCAATATATTTATCCAGATTGTAACGTAATAAAATTAATAGATAATCTAAGTAAAAAAATAATAGGCTATACAGAAAAAGACTATTGTGTTATTATGATAGGTGAGGAAGATTTTGTAAAAACTATAAATTACCACAATCTGATTGCTCACATTAGATCCACATTACAAATATTGAAACATACGAATATCATTATATGTACACCTACTTATCGATATCATAGCTGTTCCGTACTTCATAACTCGAGAGTTGAGGCGTTTAATAATATGTTGTGTAATGATAATGAAACCTTCAAATATGCTATTAATATGGATTCTAATCAAAAACCAGTATGTTCTCTGTTTACAGAGGAACTTTAAATAATTACGGTATGAGAAACATATTTGAAAACTTAAATATCATAATAAAAAACAATGAAATACACACAAAACAAAATAACCTAATTAAAATATCTGAAGACATGCAAAAAATTGTTTTTCGAGAATAAAATAAAATGTAATCTATTCCACCAAAATATTGCTGGTATTCTGAATAAGAAAGTTGTACTCGAAC